>NW_004949099.1:2097881-2102516 GCF_000317375.1 Microtus ochrogaster
AAAAAAAAAAAAAAAACCAAACCCCATCTGTAATAAGGTTTGGCACCCTCTCCTGACCAGCAGGCGTACATGTAGACAGAACACTATATACATAATAAATAAATATTAAAAAAAAGAGCATCATCTCTGACCAGGCAGTGGTGGTGCACGCCTTTAATCCTAGCATTTGGGAGGCAGGGGCAGGAGGACCTCTGTGAGTTCAAAGCTAGCCTGATCAGCAGAGCGAGTTCCGGGATAAGCTCCAAAGCTACATCGAGAAACCCTATCTTGAATAACCAAACCAAAAAAAGAAATAGGAGGAGAAGGAGGTCATCTCTTGTGTGGGACAGTTGTGTAGGACAGGACAAGATCCAGTCACTGTGGTGCTCTGCTTCCAGAACAACCAGCCAAAATTTGGCTTTCACAGTGGACAGCAATGACATAAGGCATATGCCAGGGCCCACGGGGAGCTCCCGAAGATGTAGACTGAGGATGAGCTCCAAGACGCTGTCATATTTGGGGGGGGGGGTTTATTGTCAACAAACATCATAAATATGGTTGGGATCACAGACACTCTGGGGCCACCCTGTCTGTGCTGCAGAAGCTGCTACAGCCAGGCCACCAATGTCATCAGTAGGGACAGGTTCTGTCAAGGACCAGACAGGCTAGTCAATGAACTCTAGAACCAAGAGTGAGCCAGTCCTCCTGCTCCTCTTGAACACCTCAGTTCTCTAATGCGGCAAACGTTGAACTTCTGTGGTCCTGCGTGCAACAAGCCATCTTCACATACGAGTCCAGGTGTGGACGAGTCACTGCACTGTGTGTTCATGTGTAGACGCACAGCCTGCAGCCTGGTGGAGCAAGGTTGGCTTGAACTCATGATCTTCATACCTCTGCCTCTCAAGAGCTATCTTTCTCTTAACGATTTGTTTCATGTTTATGTGTGTGTGTGTGTATGTGTGTGTGCCAGCAGAGGCCAGAGAGAGGGTGTCAGAATCTTTGGATCTGGAGTTAAGGGGGTTGTGAGCCCCACATTGTGGGTGCTCTGGGGGCTGAACTTGAGTCCTCTTTAAAAGCAACAGCAAGGGTCTGTTAACACTGAGATGGCTCAATGGTTAAGAGTTCTGACTGTTCTTCCAGAGGACCCACGTTCAACTCCCCGCATCCACATGGCAGCTCACAACTGTCTATAACTCCAATTCTAGGGGACCCAACACCCTCACACAAACCCAAACCAGCACAGGCCTGCTGAGATAACTCAGTTCCTAAGAACTCTGGCTGCTGTGGCTGGAAGTGACTTCATACATCTCTAGTCCCAGCACTTGGGAGTCAGAGGCAAGCTGAGCTCTGTGAGTTTGAAACCAACTGGTCTACAGAGTGAGTTCTGGGCCAGCCAGAATTACTACTCACATAAAACAAAACAAAACAAAACAAAACAAAACAAAACAAAACAAAACAAAACACTGTCTTCCAGAGGACCTACAAGTTCCCAGCATCTACATGGCTGCTCACAATCATTTAGAACTCCAGTCCTAGGGGACCCAGCCCTTTTCAGGTACCAAGCATGTACATAGTGCACAAACATGTGCAAGCAAAGCACAATATTTTTAAAAAAAAAATAAGGAAAAAGTAGTTAAGAAGATTCAGATATGATGCCTGTCACCTACTGTCAATTATAATAAGCATGTCTTTTCACAAACATCATCCAAAATCACCACTGAGCTGGGAGGTGATGGCGCACGCCTTTACTCCCAGCACTCGGGAGGCAGAGGCAGGCGGATCTCTGTGAGTTCGAGACCAGCCTGGTCTACAGAGCTAGTTCCTGGACAGGCTCCAGAGCTACAGAGAAACCCTGTCTTGAAAAACAAAACAAAACAGAACAAAAAAAAATTAAAAACCCACAAAGCAAACCTCCTTCCATGATCTCTTCTTGCTTTACCCACACAGTAAACCACAGACCACTTCAGATCTCCTTCCAAGAGGAACCTTTTTTTGTAATTTTGTTTTTCAAGACAGGGTTTCTCTGTGTAAAAGCCTTGGCTGTCCCAGAACTCGTTCTGCAGACCAGGCTGGTCTTGAATTCACAGTGATCCACCTGCCTCTGCCTCCCGAGTGCTGGAGGCATGCACCACCACTGCCCGGCCAAAGAGAAATCTTTTTTTGGTGGCTCCTCTCTTTCCTTCTACTTCTGTTCCACCTGGATTAAAGTGTTTGGTATTTACTGATACCTGCCTCAAAACTTCCCTGCTGTCTTCTTCCCTGGCCCTCAGGGCTCCTCCTCTCTGTGGTTTCTTCAGAGAAGCCTTCCCCACCTATCCACCTGAGGAAAAATTCTTCCCCCACCTCTACCATCGAATCCCCTTTTTACTGTAATGGTTGATCTAGATAGGGCCTCACTACGTAGACCAGGTTGACCTCTAACTCATAAAGATCCATCTGCCTCTGCCTCTGCCTCCCAAGTGCGGATATTAAAGGCATGTGCCACCGTGTCTGACTCATACAGGGAAATGTTAACAATGACAGCTGGACTGTGGGCATTAATGAAGGCAGTGATCTTGTCTGCAGTTTGTTTCTGATCCACATCATCCAGTGTCCATCCTGGTCCGGAGGAGGAATTAGGTGTATGTTTACCAAAGAGGAGAGCAACAGGAGTGTGTGTGACTTGAGATAAGATGTCCTCAGTGCCTCTCAGTCCTGGTTTAGGAGATGAGTCTGCCGCTCTGCTGAACTTAGGTTTCCCAAGTCTCCAACGTCTCAAAGACTGAAGCATCAGACTGCAGCATCTTGGAAGGATCTCTCTCCAGTGAGTCTCCTCCTCCAAAGAGCAGCAGCTTCAGGTAGGCAACCTCAGCATGTCTTCCCTGCGGCTGAAGCAGCAGACTGCAGCGTCTCGGACCCTGACCAGAATCCTGTACATCTCCAGAGCTTCAAAAAGCCTGCTTGTATAGGCTGGGTGTGCGTATGCAAACTGAGGGTAGGATAAGCATCAATCAAGGGGGAGCCGTCAAACACAGCGAGGATGCCTCAAGCCTACCCAGAGTTCCCAGCCAGGTCCTGGATTCTGCTTCTCTTCCCTCCAAGGCAGCACTGCAGAAACAAGTACTCTGTCCTCAGGACACCACAGCCTGCACTGCGAGTCTGCGCCAGGGCTGCTGCGGTGATCTTGGCTGGGAGCCATCCTGCTGCTGTGGCCCCTCCTAGACAGTCATCATCAGCTTGCTGTCCAAGACCGTCATTGTGAGCAGTCAAACACAGTCTGTTCCTGGCTCCAATTGCAGCTGGGAAGTTTTCCATGTTTTTTTTTTCTTCTTTCCTGGTTTCTGCTTTGATGATAGCTGGGAGCTCCTCCCAGCCCTTATCACCAATTATGTATCTCAGCAAAGTCATTAAGTCCCGTACTCTGCCAAAACAGTTACTTTATTTTTAAAATATTTCATATCTTTCTTTCTTTCATTTATACACACACACACACACACACACACACACACACATAGCTGAGACGAGATCTCACTATGTAGCTTTGGGTATTCTGCAGCTCACTATGTAGACCAGGCTAGCCTTGAATTCTTAGAGATCTGCCTTCCTCTTTCTCTCAACTGCTAGGATTAAAGACGTGTGCCCTTATGCCCAGCTAATTATTTAATTTATTCCTTCCTTCTTTCCTTCTTCCAAGACAGGGTTTCTCTGTGTAGCTCTGGCTGGAATCAAACCCACAGATATCCTCCTGTTTTGCCTCCCAAGTGTTGAGATTAAAGACGTGCGCCACCATCACCTGCCCCTTAATGATGCATATATGTGTGGGTTTATGCACCTGAGTTCAAAGACCCACAGGGGCCAGAAGAGGGCATCAGATCCATTACAGCGGTAGTTAACAGGGGGATGAGCATTGACAGAAGAGCGGGGGATGAATAATGACAGGAGGGGGGATGGGCAGGGACAGAAGGGGGATGGGCAGTGAGAAGAGGAGGGGGTGGGCAGTGACAGAAGCGGGGATGGGCAGTGACAGAAGGGGGGATGGGCAGTGACAAAAGGGGGATGGGCAGTGACAGAATAGGAGGGGGATGGTCAGTGACAGAAGGAGGATGGGCAGTGACAGGAGGGGAATGGGCAGTGACAGAAGGGGGATGGGCAATGACAGGAGGGGGTGGACAGTGACAGAAGGGGGATGGGGAGTGACAAGAGGAAGCAGCAGGAACAGGGGATAAGGACTTCTGAGGAACCAGATTTGTAATTTTCATGGATTGTCTTTGGTTCTTTCTGTAAGAAGCGTGTTGGGGGAACCACAAGGAGCGCTAACATTCTAACTGAGTGTGGTGGTGGACACCTGTAAAAATTGTGCTAACTAGAGACACTGAGGAAGGGGGATCACTGGATCACTGCTAGTTTCAGGCCAACCAAGGCTACTACCAAAGTGAGGCGCTGTTCCAAAAACTTAATTAATTTTTAAAAATTAAGAGATAGAAAATAGCCAGTCGTGCTTAAAATCTCGTGGCGCCTGAACCTGTAACTCCTCCCCCATTTAACAGATTCTGAGTTTATACAGCTAGCTACCCAAAATGCTTTGCTGGTTCCCCTAATTCTGAAGCAACTTTTAAACTAAGGCTAGTAAATTCAGTATAATGGCGGCACTGCTTCTTTTTTTTTTTTTTTTTTTTT
>NW_004949099.1:2103546-2104671 GCF_000317375.1 Microtus ochrogaster
ATCTCTGTGAGTTCGAGACCAGCCTGGTCTACAGAGCTAGTTCCAGGACAGGCTCCAAAGCCACAGAGAAACCCTGTCTCGAAAAACAAAACAACAACAACAACAACAAAAAAGTATCATGGGTGCTGGCTGTTGAGCAAAGGCTTAACAGTTAAGAGCACTTACTGCTTTTCCAAAGGACCTTGGTTTGATTCCCAGCATCCACATGGCAGCTCACAGCTGTCAGTAACTCCAGTTTCAGGGAATCTGTCACTCTCTCTGAACTCCAAAGGCACTGATCACACAATAGAGCACATATGTTCATGCAGGCAAAACACTCAGATGCATTAAAACACATACACTACCACCACCATCATCAGCGTGCTGAGATTAAAGGCGCGCACAGCCACGGCCTGGCATTATATTTGGTGAGCCTAGCTACCTGAATATGAGAATGTGAAGAATAAGGACCAATCAGTGAGGTTGCCAAAACTAGAACGGTGTTGGAAGAGTGTACCCCACTATGAGTGAGCATAGACTCGTGGGGATGGCAAGGCTTTCTCCTGGCCCATGTATGGATGTTGATGAATAGTTGACTTTTAGCTAAAACCAGTATGTGCAGAAAATGCCAACCTCAGCCTGTGCACCCCATGTCTGTAACCTGAGATGCTCCCCTACAGATGAGTCAACCCACTCATTTCTGTGTATGTAATAAACTTGTTGAGTTTCTAGGCTGTTGCTGGTGGCTCTGTCCTGCCCTCAGCTTTACTTTGCTTGTGGCTGTCATCAAGTCCCAAGGCTCCATAGGTCCCTGGCAGGGAGGGTTTCCCATCAGGGCTGCTGTTCTGTCCTTTTATCTCCTCTCCTTTGATATTGGAAGCCAGGAAAAAAAAAAAAACCCTGCAGTTTTTCACCTTTATTTCCAGCCCCAAGTTTTTGCATCTGTTCCCTGCTGCCACTCTGCTCAAAACCTGGACCCCTCCTTCCCCCTCCCAATATACCAGATAGTGATCCTCTCCCTTCTCTGCAGATCAGGTCCTCACTGAGGCCAAGGTGGCCTCAGCCTCCTGATGTTGGAATTGCAGGAATGTACCAGAATGGCTGCCTTTTTTTTTCTTTTTTTTTTTCTTTTTTCTTTTTTTTTTT
>NW_004949099.1:2105581-2106441 GCF_000317375.1 Microtus ochrogaster
GCACCGCCCGGCACCCCTTATATTTTTTGACTAAGAAAATGGAATCGTCTGGAGACTGACCTTTCACAGTGTTTCCAAGCCCAAAGCCCACTGCAGAAACATCAGTGTCTCCCAGGAAGCCGATGGAACGGTGTCTGTGATGATGTAATGGGTGTGCTCACGTATGTCTGTGTACATCCCACAGCATCCTGCATTTTTCTGAAAGTGAGGGACTATCATGGGAAAGGCAGACTTGTTCCTGGGGATCTTTTAACTATAAAACCTATGGACTCAGGAAAATCCAGTGTTGACAGTCCTCATGCGTGGTGGCCTTGCTGGGGAGGAGCCAGGGGGACACAATCAGACACTCCTATTAGCTTTAGTGGATGTCCTAATTCTTCAGTTTGCTGTGGGTGGAGATGTTCCGAGCCCTTTCTACTTCACTGTCACCAGCTCCTGGTGAGTCACTGGCAGCCCTTCCTACACCACCCCTCCTCCAGGGCAGAGGATCTTGCAGATGCTGCTTCTCCTCTGGTGGGTGCCATAGTAACAGGAAGGCAGCTCCCAGTAGCCTGCACTTAGATGCTAACCAGCACATAGAAGAGGATGATGGGGGTGAACTTCACCGCTAAGATCTGAGGGCCCACAAAACGCCCGGTTCAGGTTTCTTTCCGCTTCATCACATGAAAGGAAAGTCACCATTTACAGAGACTAATCCGGCCTCTATGCTTTTTCTCCTCCATGAGTGGCCAACCTGAAGGAATTTTCTGTTCCCCTTCCTTTTCCTCTCCATCCTTTCCTTAGCCCCTTTCCTTCCTCCTTCTCTCTTTCCCTTCTCCCTTCCTTCCCTCTTTCTCCTCCTCCTTTCTTCTTCTTCTTCT
>NW_004949099.1:2106541-2109029 GCF_000317375.1 Microtus ochrogaster
TGTAGACCAGGCTGGTCTCGAACTCACAGAGATCTGCCTGCCTCTGCCTCCCGAGTGCTGGGATTAAAGGCGTGCGCCACCACCGCCCGGCTCCTCCTTTCTTCTTGAGCTCCATCCCCAGCCTGAGAGAAGCTCTTGCTCCTTTGCTTCTTGCAATGCTAGAGCTCGAACCCAGGGTCTTCCTCATGCCAGGCAAGCACTCTATTACCAAGCTAGCCCTCCAACCAGAGGGAATTTATTTATTTTTGTAGAAAACATAGATTTGTTCATTTTATGGTGTGTGTGTGTGTGTGTGTGTGTGTGTATGCATGATGCCCTTGGAAGTCAGAGAAGGATATGAGATCTCTTGGATCATGCCACATGGGTGCTGGGACTAGAACCTGGGTCCTTTGTAAGAGCAGCCAGTGCTCTTAATCTCTCAGCCATCTCTCCAGCCACCTGAAGGAATTTCTTATTCCAAAAACAAATGGATAGGGGGCTGGAGAGATGGTTCAGTGGTTAAGAGCACCAGCTGCTCTTTCAGAGGTCCTGAGTTCAATTCCCAGCAACCATATGGTGGCTTACAACCATCTGTAATGAGATCTGGCGCCCTCTTCTGGCATATGGGCATACATGCAGGCAGAATGTTGTATACATAATAAATAAATAAGTAAATCTTTAAAAAAAAACAAAGAAACAAAAAACAAATGAATAAATAAACCTGGAGTTGTTTGTACTAGTGCTGGAATCTGGGTCCTGCCATTTAACTGCTATTTTCAGAAGACCTACTGTGTGCCAGGCACCAGCTACAGCAAGGACTCTGAAGGTGGAGAGATGATTTGTAATCACTTATTTTAGATTTTTTTTTTGAGGCACAGTAGTATTTTATTAGAATCAATAAGAAAAATTTACCTCAAATTTTCCTATTGTTTAGAAATGAATATTCTTAAAAATAACACTTCATTTCCTTGGTTAGAGTTACCCCAACATATTTTATGCTATTTGTGGCTATCATGAAAGGTGATGCTTCTCTGATTTCCCTCTCTGCTTCCTTATCTTTTGTGTATAGGAGGGCAACTGATTTTTAGATGTCAACTTAACTGAGCCTCAAGTGCCAGATCTTTGGGTAAAGATGATTCTGGGTGTTTCTATATCGGTATTAACTCAGGATACTGAAGAAATGGGTTGGGCTTCCCCAATGTAAGTTGGTTTCATCCCCTCTGCTCAGCACAAAGTATCATGGTTTTACAGCAAGCAGATAAATGATTTTCCACTTTGGAAAAACAAATCAGACTCCACTGAGATAATATATTATATATATTATATTATATAATATATAATATATATCTATCCTGCTGGAGGAGAGCGTATAGACCCTTGGTGATGTATAAATTGGGAGAAGCACTTAGGGAAACTGTCAGTGCTGTCAGGAAGGGTTGTGTGTCCCCAGCAACCCATCCTTGGCATGAGAATCCAGGAGGCAACCCTGAGTGTGTGCAACAGAAGACAGGCTCTCATAGCAGCTTTTTTAAAAATAAATAAATAAATAAATAAATAAACAAAAAGCTGGAAACAGTGAATTCCCAGCAGGAAGGAGACAGATGAGGAATTTTGTACAGTCGATTGTATTTTTTCATTTGCTTATTTTGGCTTGATTTTAGAGTCCTGATATGTGGTCCTGGCTACATATCATGGAACTTACTGTAGCAGCCATGCTGGCCTTGAACTCATGGCAATCTTCCTGCTTCAATCTTCCAAGTTTCTGGCACTATAGCTATGTATTACTACACCCAACTCTGTCTGTCTGTGTTTGTGTGTGTGTGTGGGTTGTTTTAGTCTGTTTTAGAAAAAGATTCATGTATCCCAGGCTGGCCTCAAAGTCACTACATAGCCAATGATGACCTTGTTTGGCTTTATTGTTGTTATTTTGTTTTGGTTTTCAAGACAAAAGACAAAGAGCCAGTCCTGGAACTCACTCTGTAGACCAGGCTGGTCTTGAACACACAGGGATCTGCCTGCCTCTGCCTCTTAAGTACTGGGATTAAAGGGGTGAGCCACCACTGCCTGGTGATGACCTTGAACTTCCAGGCTTGCCTTTCCCTCCTGAGTACTGGGGTTACAAGTGTGTGTCATGCACAGCATATATGATAATGTGATAAACAAACCCTAGATTTCGTGCATGCTAAACAAGCATTATTTTTTTGGGACTGGAGTCTTACTTATCCTGAAACAAAGGTGACCCTGAGCCTTCTCTAAATTACACTGAGACATTTAGACTCTCTCCAAGTCATTTTGCTGGACAGGCAGGGCCTAGCTTCCTATCTCACTTTTTGGCATCTGCAAAACAAGACAGAAAAGAGTTCATAAGGTCAGAGGAAGACCTGAATATACACTACACTTTAGGTTTTCTTTTTAAGTTGGGGACTGTGGTGATAAAATGTTATAACAATAACCACTCCTTTTTCCAGATTTTATTTTCCTTTATATTTATTTATTTTTATTTTTATTT
>NW_004949099.1:2109174-2109965 GCF_000317375.1 Microtus ochrogaster
TTTATATTTATGTTGTCTGTGTGTATATATATGTGCACAAATGTGTGTAGGTGCACTGGAGGCCAGAAGAGGGCATTATATCCCCTGGAGTTGGAGTTACGGTCAGTTGTGAGCCTATGGTATTTGTTCTGAAAAATGGCCTCTTGGTCCTCTGGAAGAGTGGCAAGCGCTTGCTCTGAGCCATCTCTATAGCTCCTAATTTTCTTTATTTGTTTTTTTTTTGACAATTTCATACATGTAAGCAATGTATTTTGATCATACACAATCTTAATACCCGCCTCCCACTTCTCCCTGGTCCCTCTAATATTTCCCTGCACCTCATATCATACATCAAAACTAATAAAAGCGGCTCAAAGAACTAAATGTAAGAGGAAAAACTATAATACTATTTGAAGAAAACAGGGGTGAGATTTATCTTGGTTTAAACAATGATTCTTGGATATGATTCCAAAAGCTCTGCAATGAGAGAAAACAGATAGGCTGGAGAGATGGCTCAGCAGTTAAGAACACTGGATGCTCTTCCAGAGGTCCTGGGTTCAAGTCCCAGTACCCACATGGCAGCTCACAACTGCCTGTATCTGTAGTTCTGTGATAGCCAATATTCTCTTCTGGTATGTAGAAGATAAAACACTCATATACATAAAATAAATAAATCTTAAAAAAGAAAGAGAGATAATTCACAAATTTCCTTCTTTAAAAAAACCTTTCATAAAAATTTAACTTTTAATTTATTAGAACTTATAATTAATTAGAAAATTAAGCGCTGATTTTTACTCTTTTTTAATCAGCTG
>NW_004949099.1:2110310-2111823 GCF_000317375.1 Microtus ochrogaster
TGGTTTTTCGAGACAGGGTTTCTCTGTGGCTTTGGAGCCTGTCCTGGAACTAGCTCTTGTAGACCAGGCTGGTCTCAAACTCACAGAGATCCTCCTGCCTCTGCCTCCCAAGTGCTGGGATTAAAGGCGTGCGCCACCATCGCCCGGCAAGCGCTGATTTTTAAAAGCAGAGTTCCCGTCAAATTAACACGTACTTCAGGGCAAAAAATACATTTAAAAAACACAATCTTAAGGCAGAAGAAAAACATCAAAAAAAAAAAAACCCAGCATGTCTAATCCAGACTATAGAATGTCATAATCCAGAGAGTCTAGAGAGTCACAGATACAGACTGTAGAATGTCACAGTCTAGAGTCTAGAGAGTCACAGAATATTTTGCAGAACTAAAATGTTAATAAAATCAGAAGCATTATTGATTGGTTCAAGATTCCTCAATTTATAATATGTCTAGTCTGTTAATTAAAGTTTTTCCCCATCTTTTTTATTCTTTGTGAATTTCACATCATGTGCCTCAATACCACTTATTTCCCAGTGCTTCCATATCTGCCCTCTGACTTTGCAACCTCCCCGCAAGAAGAGAGTAGAAAAAGGAAAAAAGTCTCACCAGGGAAGCTGCAGTGTAACAGGGTGTACCACCTAGTCGCCTTTTTGTCCAACCAGCTTTCCTTGCAGATGTTCATTGTCCTGAGTCATTGGTCTGGTTCCAGTCCTCTGTCTTCTGCTACACCGTTGATACTGAACCCTCGCGGAGATTTCTCTGACATCCTGCTGTTGCCCTGAGTCATGGAGATCCTGGCGCTTTGGTTCTCTAGGACCCGCCCTTCAGGAGCTCCAGATGCTCACAGATGGGGTAGTTGTTGGGGTGTGCGGACTCAAAGCCCTGGGTCTGGGCTTGGATGATAGCTGAGCTGGTCAGCAGGCCAGCTCTCCCTCATCCTCACCATCCTGGGGCCAGTTAATTGAAGTTTTTGTTGTACATCCAAGGTGTTTTTAATGACAGTGGAATCAGCAGGCAACTTTAGTCCCATCTGGACAGCTCTACAATAGTAGGTAAACTTAAGTAATGTGAAGCATCACTAGGCACGTGTAGACTCAGCTCCCCATGCTATCACCCATGCATGTGCATCGCTCCCCTTCTTTAAAATTTTTTTATTCCATGCATGGGTGCAAACCTTTAATCCCAGCACTCTGGGGGCAGAGGCATGAGGATCTTTATGAGTTCAAGGCCAGCCTAGTCTACAGAGTGACCTACAGGACAGCCAGATCTATAGAGAGAAACTCTAAGTTTTTATTATATATATAAAAAACCTGAGATATATATATACACACTGTTGTGGGGTGGTGGTGGCACATGCCTTTAATCCCAGCACTTGGGAGACAAAAGCAGGTGGATCTCTGTGAGTTCAAGGCCAGACTGGTCTATAAAGAAAGTTCCAGGACAGTAAGAGTTGTTACACAGAGAAACTCTGTCTGTCTCGAACATCCCCTCCAAAAGAAAAAAACAAAACACCCTTT
>NW_004949099.1:2112198-2112827 GCF_000317375.1 Microtus ochrogaster
CTCCCTCCCTCCCTCCCTCCCTCCCTCCTTCCTGACAGGTTTCCTCTGTGTAGCCCTGGCTTTAACCAATCTCCAAGACCAGTTCAAAGGATCCCTTCTAAAGGAGGCAGATGTGCCACAATTTCTTTTATCAAACCCCAGCACTGAACAATTTTGATTACTTTTTTGGGGTGCTTTCCACTAGATAAGGAGTGGTGTCTGGATTAGAGATGGTAAACAGGTTTCTGGCCTATTGTTGTTGGATGATTTCACCTAGGCATCAGATGGACTACCCAGCCGCAGTCTCTGCCAGTCACCGTACCCTGCCACCCTAACCCACCCGTGGCCTGTGTTGTCATTGTGGAGCAGTGTGGACCTTCGTTTCACTGGAGTTTCCCTGAGTCCACAGGAAGGAGCAGTTAAACATTCAAAGTCCAAATGCAGCAGCGAGGTGTGATGCTGATCCTCCTCCCACGGCTAGCCAAGTACAGCAGTCTGCACAGGATGGGCAGATGTGAGCAATTCCATGCATGAATTCACTCAACAAGAACTTACTGAGAGCCGGGCGGTGGTGGCGCACGCCTTTAATCCCAGCACTCGGGAGGCAGAGGCAGGCGGATCTCTGTGAGTTTGAGACCAGCCTGGTCTAC
>NW_004949099.1:2112927-2145199 GCF_000317375.1 Microtus ochrogaster
AAAAAAAAAAAAAAAAAAGAACTTACTGAGCAACTACTAGACACAACATTATCTACGGTAGTGCATGAAAATCAATAAAGCAAGAAATTAAAATACAAGATCTTGGACGGGGACTCAGAAAGGAAGGACAAACAGGACAGAGGGACTGACAAAGCAGAGCAGTTGGTGAGGCTTCTGGAAAAAGACTACAAACAATAACAGGGAACATTCATGGGGCCAACGCGCTGTGCTGTAACTCCCACACCAGAACGCCCTTTAAATTCAGCCAGGGCAACTGCAAGCACCAGGAACGCACGGGGGCGCCGAGGTGGAGCGCCCTCAACTTCAGGTCCTGGGCTCCGCCCCCAGTGCCAAGCCACGCCCATTTGATCAACATTCTCAGCCCTCCCCTTCCGCCCTCCTCCACGCAGCCTTGTCTCGGTCGTCCCTGCTGTCCCAGGGCCTAAAGAGTAAGGTGGGCGCGGTCGTGCGCAGGCGCAAAGCACCCAGCGCGCAGGCGCATTCCACAGCGCAGTGCTCAGGGCTACGTGGCGGGCGGGAGTACGGAAGCCGCTGGGAGAAGCTGCACTTACCGCTTCTCTGAGCATCTCCCTGCTGCGTGGAGCTTCCGCTGGCACCATGTTGAAGAAATTCGACAAGAAGGACGAGGAGTCTGGTGAGGGATCCTTGAAAGCCTGGGGAGGCCAGATCTTCGCGCAGATTCCTGGGACCTTCCTGGGCGCCCTTTTCCGGGCCACTGTCAGAACCAGCGCCGGGGCCCAAAAGGGGCAGGGGCTTGTGAGCAGGTCCGTAGCTGTCCTCGGAGGGGACATGCTGTTCACACTAGCCAGCTCTGGCCAGGATTGCTGCGTGACCTTGTGCGGGTCACGCTCCTCTCTGGGCCTCAGTTTCCCCATCTGATAAGAGGAGGGTCCCGGCCTGGATGCTCCCTTGTATTTCCATTCGACTTTTTGGTATTTGCCAGAGCTGCGTTGGTACCAGCCAATCTGGGTGTAACCAGTCCTGCAGCTAAGAACCCTGTTTCATTCATTCAATAAACTACATATACTAAACATCAGGCACCTCACGGATCTTGATATTGCCGTAGCTAAAACCAGTGGGACGCCTGGTGCCTGCAGTAGGAATGTTAGAATGGCCATATTGTGGAGGGACCAGATAGCAACCATATAATCACACACATAATTAATTAGACATGTAGCATCTGTTGTCAGGGATACTCACGTCACAGGTTAGTTAGTGTTGGTTGTCACTGGCACATAAGCTCACTCAGGTTCTGGTTGCATGAATGAATGAATGAATGAATGCAAAATGTGGCATCATGAGAGGTGCAGGGTGACTGTGAGGGGAGTTCCCTTAACAGGATTTATAGACATAGTGGAACCTGGATGACTGTTGGTAGATAATAGAGACTTCTTCCCCTTCCCTGTGTTTGGCAGAGTCTTGAAGTTGAGGGTCACAGTTTGGGAATGTAAGTCAGTTGGTAGAGTGCTTGCCTAGCATGCATGAAGCCCTGTGTTTGATCCACAGCACCACATAAACCAGGATGTGGAGGCAGGAAGATCAGAAGCTTACGACTGTCCTCCGCTACATTCAATGCCAGCATGGGACTCGGTCTCAAAAAAGAATAGGAAGAAATTAACTCAGGATCACAACCTGTAATCAGTCTTCTCTGTTCACTGTAGGTGGAGGCTCCAACCCCCTTCAGCACCTGGAGAAGAGTGCAGTACTCCAAGAGGCAAGTTCATCACACCTGTCTGTCTGGTCAGATACACCTGTCACGCTGTCAGAATACTAATGTGTAGAGTGTTGGTTGTTCATTATATTCGCTGTCAGTCAGCACAAAGACTTGTTTGTATGCTTAGTAGATGAGTTAAGACAAATGAACTTGGAACTGGAAAGGTGGCTCAGTGGTTAAGAGCACTGACTGCTCTTCCAGAGGACCTGGGTTCAATTCCTAGCACCCATATGACAGCTTACAACTGTCTGTAACTCCAGTTCCAGGGCTTTTGACATCCTCACAGAGATATCCATGCAGGCAAAACACCAATAAACAGGAGGCTGGAGAGATGGCTCAGTGGTTAAGAGCATTGCCTGCTCTTCCAAAGGTCCTGAGTTCAATTCCCGGCAACCACATGGTGGCTCACAACCATCTGTAATGAGGTCTGGTGCCCTCTTCTGGCCTGCAGGCATACATGTAGAAAGAATATTGTATACATAATAAATAAATATTAAAAAGAACACCAATAAACATAAAATAAAAAAGAAAGAAAGGAAGAAAAATAAACTCTTACTATTTGGAGAATACATTTATCTGGACTAATGAGTTAATATACACCCTGTGGTTCTCCAGACCCTTCATGAACTGAGGGTTGCCGAAGGAAGGAAAGTATACTAGGCTGGAGGTAACGGTTGCTTTCTCACAGGCTCGGGTCTTTAACGAAACTCCTATCAACCCTCGGAAATGTGCCCACATCCTCACCAAGATCCTTTACCTCATAAACCAGGTAACAAGATGAGGGTGGCAAGGAATACGGGTATGGGGGGTGGGCATGGGGGATTGTAAATGGGGATGTACCCTAAGCTTCTGACAACTCTATGGTTGGAACCAAAACTCCAGTCCTGGGTCCTCTGAGTTTCCAGCTCTGATTTGTTGCCTGGAGTCCCTCCGCAGGCTCTAGAGGTCTACCCTGACTGATCCGTCTAAAACTGAGACTTCCTTTATGATTACCACAGGGGGAGCACCTGGGGACCACAGAAGCAACCGAGGCTTTCTTCGCCATGACGAAGCTCTTTCAGTCCAATGATGTAAGTACATCAGTCCCTGCTTCTCTGGCCATGTGACACCTGTGCTGTTGGTGGGAGGACTGCCCATCAGCATGACTGCCGTCCATGGACGGCGGGTTTCTCCTGACTGACCTTCTCACTGAGCAGGATTGACAGGGCAAACTCTATCTTTTCAGCCCACACTCCGCCGCATGTGCTACTTGACCATCAAGGAGATGTCCTGCATTGCAGAGGATGTCATCATTGTTACCAGCAGGCAAGTCTTGGGCAGGGGACGGCTCCTCTGATGGCCAGGGCCCTTTCCTCCTAGGCCCACCCCATGCCAGCTTCAAGAGTGTTCTGGCCCTGTTTCCCTTCCTCCTACCTAGGCAGCTCAGCCAGCATGGGCTCTCAGAAAGTCTTCCATGAACTAAGGGAAAGAAATACAGTGCAGGGAGTTTATGAGGTTGTCTGCTTGCCAAGCACTGGTGTCTGCATTAGGCCGAGTAATTTAGGGACAGATGACACTAATACAGATGTCCTTGAGAACTGGGAGTCAAAGCTGGACACGATTGTGCACACTTGTAATCATGGCACTTGGTCTACACAGCAAGATGTCTCAAAACAAAAAACCCAAAACAAAACCCCCAACCAAAACACAGAACAATCACACAAAATACAACAAAACTCCTATTTCTCTTGACACTGCTATGCAAGGAGGGGTCCACAAAGCCATGGTCAGTTGCATTGTGTTGATATTTACTGGGGCAGGAGAGATGGCTCAGTGGTTAAGAACACTTGCTGCCTTTTCAAAGGACCTGGGTTCAGTTCCTAGCACGCACATCAGAAGGTATAGAACCATCTGTAACTCCGGCTTCTGTGGAATCTGATGTGCTGAAGGGTACCTGCTCTCATTTACCCACAATCACATGCAGACACAGGCACCTGCACATTACTAAAACTAATAAAAGTAAAGCCTAAATTTTTTTTTTTAGAAAGATGATGCTGAATGTTTATCAGTCCCTGTGTGGTTCTGGCAGTATAGTAGCAAACAAGAAAGCCATGGTGTATGTGGCAAAGCTTTTCCTGGAGAAACATAACACACTTATCTACTCAGTCAAGATAGGAAACCCAAAACATCCAAAGTCCAGTTTGGTGAACCAATGAGTTTTATTGGGGTTGCTTACAGGAGCAGAAATGACTCAGAGACAGCTTTACCACCAAAGCCCACCCCAGCATGGGTGACAGCTCCCAAAACTGGGAACCCAGAGCACACTGCATAGCCTGTAGGCAGGTCAGCAGGTTGGAGTATGTTTTCCAGGTGCCTCAGTTGGTTTACCTCTTCCAGGCAGTTTGGCGGGTTTCTGCTTCTTCCAGGCAGCCGGTCTGCTGTGAGCGTCTTCTGTGCAGTTCAGCTCTTGGTCTGAGAGGGACTCTCGGCTTTTATTGCTCACTCTGGCAGGGAAGGGCCTAGTGAATCTGGTCAGTTTCGGGGACTTCCTGAATATATTCTGAGTTGTTTCTCTTCCTGCTTAAGAAGCTTCCTTGCAAGATGGAGTATTTCAATTTTGGAGGAAACTTAGGCAAAACATAGCCTCTGCAGCCTCAGGGTTTACAAGCAAATAACCAGGCAGCCAGGCTGATAAGATGGACTTCAGCATGGTTTGTGCAACTGCAGTCGGCTGTGAAAGCAGAACAGAAGGACACCAGCTTGGCTTTGACCCCAAAAGGCCTCCAGAATGGTCTGGATTCTGCAGGGCTGAGGTCCAGGCTGAACAATCCCACATGAAAAGGCCTGAGAGGAGAGGACAGCTCACTGGGAAGCTGCGCAGTGTGATGTTTTAGGAGGCCTTGAGTTCGTGGTGATCCTGCTGCCTGTACTTCCGGAGTGCCGGGATCACGAGTGTGTGCCACCGTGCCCAGCTCTGTTTTGAGTTCTGTAACTTTCTCTGGAGGTTGGCCTGGAGGGGTGAGAACAGAAGGGAGCAGTACTTAGGAGGCTGGTGTGGTAAATCCAGGTGGGGATGGGGTAGACTAGAGGAGCATGGCCCGGGACCCCACGTGTCAACAGTGCTTCCTTTCCACGGCAGCCTGACAAAAGACATGACCGGGAAGGAAGATAACTACCGCGGCCCCGCCGTGCGAGCCCTCTGCCAGATCACTGATGTGAGTTCCTCCACCCTCTGCCTGCTTCCCAGGCTCTCAAGTGAGGCCTTGTCCCAAGCACACTCTTGGTTATCTGCAGCTGTCTGAATGGAGTGGAGGAGCGGGGTGGGAGTGTCTCATAGGAGCTTTGCTCTGCCTTCCACGGCCTCCATGCCTGAGCTCCAACACCTTCTCCTATTACAGAGCACCATGCTGCAGGCTGTTGAGCGCTACATGAAACAAGCGATTGTGGACAAGGTACCCAGCGTCTCCAGCTCTGCCCTCGTGTCTTCCCTGGTATGTAGCTGTGACTGGATCTGCAGGGGTGTGGATTGAAGGTAGAATAAACTGAAAGTCTTGTTAGAAGAGATCCAGAAACTCTGGGTCCACTGGGAAGAGCTGGGGTGAGTGTCTTTGACACCCCCACCCCCCTTAGATGGCAGATTGTTAGGACCAGGATTGGGAAGGAAATCTGCCAAGCAGGGAGAATGAGGGTGGCAGCTGTGCTGTTTGTCCATGGGATCAGGACAGTGAGGAGGCTCTGACTGCATCTCAGAGGGGACATGGGTGTGACAAGAAGGGCACCCTCCCTTTTGACCCTTTAACAAGTCCCATTGCCCCCAGCATCTGCTGAAATGCAGCTTCGATGTGGTCAAGCGTTGGGTGAACGAGGCCCAGGAGGCGGCGTCCAGTGATAACATCATGGTCCAGGTGAGAATGGTGCTAGACAAGCAGATGCACCACACTGTCGTTGTCCCCACTCCACAAGTACTGGTGGCCTCTGGCCGGGACAGGCTTTCATCCTTTTGTCACTGAGTGTTGGGGAAGGAATGGGAACTTGGGAGAAGCGGCCAGGGCAGCACATGGGTGTTTGGAAAACAGTTCCTCCCTGGAGCTACTGTAATAGCCAGGTGCACTACAGGAAGATGAGATGTTTTGGAACACAGGCTGCTACAGCCCACCTGGCTCAGGTAAGCCGATGGCCATCCAAACCACTGCTGAGCAGGCTCAGTGACGTGAGGTTCCCGTCTGAGAAACTTTCCTTAGTAACCTAACCTGGTATGCCTCTCTCCGGGTCTCAGTTTCTTTGGAATGTTGGAAGAGCAAGACTTAAATGAGGAAAGACACATCATGAGGGATGGGAAGGCTGGTTTGTCCCTGTCCTTTAGTGATTGTCATTCTCTTTGTTCTTTATGTGGCTCTTGCCTTTGGGGTCAGCACTGACTCTCAGCCCATCTCTAAGGGTCAGAGACACTTACCCATACCTTGGCCCTCAAATGCCACTTGGCTAAGAGTGCGCAGAAAGAACAGGAAGTGACCTTGGTACCATACTTCTCTACAAGTGGCATTCTTGGGTTTCTAGCCCCCAGAGCCAGCTTGGCCATGAGTGGGACCAATAAGCAGGGCAAGCAGGCCAGTCCTCTGGGTGTTGGGAGGTTTTGTGTCCTGTGTCCCACAGGACCACGCTCAGGTCCTGCCCCCAGATCTCTGGGGTAGCTCATTCAGTTCTGGTGTCTTGTCCCACATCGTCAGGATGCCTGCGGGGTTCTTGCCAAAACCAGTGCAAATGAGAACATCATGTGTGTGGTGTGTTGAGCATTTTGCTGAAGTTAGTTTTGCAGAGTGCCTGGGGAAATTGCTGCAACCCCTCTGTGTGGATGTGATTGCTATACTTAAACAAGAAGGGTGAAGCCGGAGACATACGGTAGCCTCGGTGTGGCACAGCAGCAGGCCTGGCCTGATGTGCTCGTTTCCCGTGCTGCCTCTGTCCTGTAGTACCATGCACTAGGACTGCTGTACCATGTGCGGAAGAATGACCGCCTGGCTGTGAGTAAGATGATCAGTAAGTTCACCCGGCACGGCCTGAAGTCCCCCTTCGCCTACTGCATGATGATCCGAGTGGCCAGCAAGCAACTGGAGGAAGAAGATGGCAGGTGAGAGTGCTGCCCTCCTGCCAGCCAGATGGTGCCTCCCGCGTTGCTGGATTGTCCCCAGCTTTCTGTTGCTGTGTTCCTTTGTAGCCGTGACAGCCCACTGTTTGACTTCATCGAGAGCTGCCTGCGGAACAAGCATGAAATGGTTGTGTATGAAGCTGCCTCAGCCATCGTCAACCTGCCCGGCTGCAGTGCTAAAGAGCTGGCCCCTGCTGTATCAGGTGTCTATGCGTCCCCGTGCCTGCTGCGTAGTGTGCCTGCTAGGCCCAGGCCCTGAGCCAGAGCTTGTCTCCAGACAGACCATGCTCTAGGGGTGTCACAGACATTGCTTTTGAGGTGGACTGTTCAGTTCCATCTCTGCTGAAGAGATAAGTATGTGGTCCATACTAGTACTGCTAGGCGTGCTGGCTCCAGAGGAGGAGCTGGGGGTGGGGCCCAGGACCCCTAAAGCCCCGTGTGGTCATGGGGTAGCACTGGAGCTCACAGCTGGACTTGCTGGCACTGCTCTCAGCAGGTGGGCAAGCCCCTGTCCTCTGACCTTCCTCTCCAGGCCTCACTTCCCTATGAAGCATGACTAGCTCTCTTTCCTGTAGTAGTGAAGGCAGGTCTGTACAAGCCTCCCAGCCCAGAATGGGGCACTAGCATGGATGCAGTATGTTCCTAAGGAGAATCCAGCAGCTTTGTGTCATTTCTGCTCTAGCCGTCAAGTCAGTGCCTCATCCACCTGCTCTGAGCTGGTGTTGGGATGGGAGTAGAGAATATGCACCCAGAGCGTGAGGAGCCAAGGGGCTTGTGCAGAACAGCCGCTATGTTGAGAGTTCAGAAGGGTCTATGCTGAATCCCAAGAGTCGGAGAGAGGGGTGAGCGCCTAACTAGGACCAGCCCGGAGGCAAAGCATGACAGGAGCGTTCCCCACAGTGGTGGTATAAACCTGGTGGAAAGATGGGGTTCGAGTATGGAAAGAGCAGTCTCCCTTCCTCCTCGGGGACAAACCAAAGAGCAGGTGCATCCACTCACTGACTAATGTTCTCCTATGATAGCCCCATATTTCCAGAATAATGGAGGACATAAAGTAGAGGCTTTAAAAGATATGTTACCCTATTTTAAGACAAATGTTAGTTCTAAACAAATGACAAGAGAATAAAAGCTAAGCAATAAAGAAAGGAACTCAGCTATTCCAGAATTCAGTCCCATCCAAGACTATACTTTTACATGAACTTTAACTGTGAGCATTGGGTGGCCAGGGTTGAGGAAAATGTGTCCTTGATATACTCAGTAGGGGTCAACTCTTTGGGACTGTCCCAGAGAGAGAGAAATAAACTTGGTCTTTGAGGGAGGACTGAGCTCCCTGGCTCGGTGCTGGGGGATGTTCCACTGGGTCTGTGAGTGTGGAAGGAGAGAGGTGGCTAACTGCTTGGGCAGCCCTTGGCTTCAATTCTGCTCCTGCCGGGTGGATGGTAACTCAAAGTCACTTTAATTGCTCTGCATCCATTCCCTGGGAGTTGGGAGAACCAGGCATGGCATGCACAGCAAGGGCCTAGCACATGGCAGGTGCTTACTACATATCAACCTGCGACAGCTATGGAGCCCTTGCTAACAAAGTTCAGGGCAAGGCAGTTCTGCTGGTCTCTGCTGAGCAGAGGGCTTGTGTCCGACAGGCCTGAGAACTTGTTCATCTTTGATCCCATGCTGCTGCCCCAGGGCCCCAAGTATTCCACTGCCTGGCATCAAGGGCAGCCTGACATGTGTGTCTGTCTCCCTGCAGTTCTCCAGCTTTTCTGTAGCTCTCCCAAGGCCGCTCTCCGCTATGCTGCTGTCCGCACCCTCAATAAGGTAAGAAGAGGGGGAGGGGCTGGCCTAGCTGATAGCAGGTCTCCTCCTTCTGAATGATCTGAGAGAGGAGTTGGCGTGGTCCCCAAAGGACCTCTGGCCAGGCTTACCCTGTAGGTGGAATCAGAATTGAGTACCGCCTGGTTCTCTTTGCTCCCTCTGCAGGTGGCCATGAAGCACCCATCGGCAGTGACTGCCTGCAATCTGGATCTGGAAAACCTGGTCACAGACTCCAATCGTAGCATTGCCACATTGGCCATCACTACCCTCCTTAAGACCGGGAGTGAGAGCAGCATTGACCGCCTTATGAAGCAGATTTCTTCCTTCATGTCGGAGATCTCAGATGAGTTCAAGGTACCACCTGCCCTCACAGCTTGTAGTCCCCAAGCAACGGAGATGTTCTCAACCTGTTGTCCACACCGCTGGGTTGGGGTGTACAGGCCTACCTTTAAGTCTTTGGCCCTCTGTCCCTTTTAGCCTTAAGCACAGTACTTTTTAGGTTAGGAAGAAGTTTGTTTATTGATTCTTGAAGTTTCTGTTGAGCTCCTGCTGCCTGTTCTAGAGTTTTATGAGAGGGGCAGTGATGGACGAGACAGACACCTTCTGTTGGGAAAGATGAGCTTTATTAATGAACAAACATGTAGACAAGCCATAGCCAGGGATGTGGCGGCGAGGAGCCGACACTGCGGGGAAGGCAGGGACAAGGGCAGGAGTGAAAAGTTCCAAGGAGACAGGGCAGCTGGGGTCGGAAGCTTGGGGATGGCAAAGGCGATGATGTCAGTGTGTCAGTGCAGACTGGGCTGTTCTCTGACAGACCTGCATCTGTGATCGCTCTAATTGTTAAAAAGGACTTTTTTTGTTTGTTTGTTTGTTTTTGTTTTGTTTTTCGAGATAGGGTTTCTCTGTGGCTTTGGAGCCTGTCCTGGAACTAGCTCTGTAGACCAGGCTGGTCTCGAACTCACAGAGATCCGCCTGCCTCTGCCTCCAAAGTGCTGGGATTAAAGGCGTGCACCACCATTGCCCAGCTAAAAAGAACATTTGGAAAGGTTGTGGTTTGGGATTTGTTTTCTAAGTTAAGACAGGGTCTTCCTATGTAGCCTATGCTGGCCTCTAACTCAAGTTTCTCCTGCGTTATTCTTCATTGCTCCTGGGATTGCTGAATGTATCACTGATTGCCTACATGGCTTTTGCTGTGTATTTTTTTTTTTTCTTTTGATTTGATTTTTCTAGAAAGGGTTCTTACTCTGTAGCTCGGGATGACCTTCAACTCAGTAGCCTCAATCTTGGAGCAGTTCTCCTTCTGTTGTCGCCCAAGTGCTTGAGGTTAAGATGCCTCCTCCATATCTGGCTTGTAGTATTGTTTTGTTTTGCTTTTTCAAGACAAAGTTTCTCTTTGTAGCCCTGGCTGTCTTAGAACTTGCTCTGTAGATCAGGTTGGCCTGGAACACACAGAGATCTGCCTTCTTCTGCCTCCTGAATGCTGGTAATTAAAGCTGCGCACCACCACTACCTGGAGTATTTTTTATTTATTTATTTTATTTTTTAAAATATTTATTTATGTATTATGTGTACAATGATCTGTCTGTGTGTATGGCTGCAGGCCAGAAGAGGGCACCAGACCTCATTACAGATGGTTGTGAGCCACCATGTGGTTGCTGGGAATTGAACTCAGGACCTTTGGAAGAGCAGGCAATGCTCTTAACCACTGAGCCATCTCTCCAGCCCTGGAGTATTTTTTTAAACTTTTACTTTTAAATACTTCACAGGGCCTTGCAAATAAATAAATAAGAGGGAAGGTCCTGGGCATTTCTCTAAACTCCAGTGCCCATGTCCCACATAGTCGAGTGCGGTGTCAGTGAGGAAACCAGCAGTTGTATAGTCTAGAGCACTTAATCAGATTTCATTGGTTATGCGGGGCACATGTGATGCCTTCAAGACCGCTGCCACAGTCAGAGCTCCGTCACTAGACGGGGTTCGTACCCTCCATTCCCAGCCCCTCATCCTGATTCCTGACAGTCACTAATCTATTCTTATTTTCCATAGTTAGATTGTTTCAGTGTTACATAAACAGTCATGAAACCTGTCGCTGGGGAGTTTTCATCAGAGCAGAGAGTGGTAGGAACAGTTTTTAGTATAGCAGGATAAATTCTAGAGTGTGGGTTGTGAAGAGTGGACAGAAATGTCCTCTGCCTGTGGGCTGTATGAAGGCGAATCGGCCGATGATGCAATGAGATCTGCAGACGTGAATAACCCTTCGGACAGTACGAGGAGTTTGAGAGACTCGTGTCTCAGAAGACGGACACAAGAGCAAGCAAGAGGGCTGGTGTAAGAGTGTGAGGTCTTGAGCCAATTAAAGAAAGAAACAGAGGGTAAATCAGAAGGAAGAAATAGTGTGCAGAGAAGAAAACAGTGAAGTGTTGAGTGAAACTGTACAAGGCGGGAGGGAGCAGGCCAGGCAGGCTTTGGGGACCCAGACCCTCTTTTGGGCTACTGAGACTGCTGTGTTTTCCTGCCCTGGGTGACCTGAGGACCATGTGCCTCCACATGGAGTGTTCGTGCTCTTGTGTTGGGCCTAGGACATGATATTGCATAAGGAGGGACTCTATGACATTTAGTGGGCCAGTCACCAGCCCTGTCAGGGTCTGCTATTCATGCGTGTCTCTTTACCCCAGGTGGTGGTTGTCCAGGCCATCAGTGCCCTGTGCCAGAAGTATCCTCGCAAACATGCCGTACTCATGAACTTCCTGTTCACCATGCTAAGGGAAGAGGTAAGAGTGGGCCACTGGGGTCCCGCTAGCTCTTTTGGTGCAGAGAATGGCCTGGCTGCCGAGATCCTTTGCTTGGTGTAAGTTCAGAACACCGTTAAACAGCTAGTTCCTGGAGCCTGCGGCCCTTTAAACTCCTGCACGCAGATGCTGCAACGGCACTAGCCGCTGTAATTATAGCAGTAATGTGTGACTCACCAGCGTGGCACCAAGTCCAGCGGGTGCCCTGAGGCAGTGCTTGTGTACAAAGGAGAACGTGTCTAAGCTGTTACAAAGTCAAGCTTAGAAGGCTGCGGACCTTTCAGGAGCTCTGGGGAAATTGGTGCTTAGAACATGACATTGGTTCTGGGGTTTGTTGTTTTGTTTTGAGACAGGGTCTCTACCTAGCTCTGGCTGGCCTGGAACTCACTAAATTAGACGAGGCTAGCCTTGAACTGAGAGCTTCACCTGTCTCTGCCTTTAGAGTGCTGGATATAAAGGCGTGTTCCACTGTGCCTGTCTGGTTCTGTTTTTGTGCTTGACATGAATCCCTGTTTTTGTTTGTTTGTTTGTTTGGTTGTTGTTTTTGTTTGTTTGTTGTTGGTTTTTTTTGTTTTTTTTTGGGTTTTTTTTTTTTTGGTTTTTCGAGACAGGGTTTCTCTGTGGCTTTGGAGCCTGGCCCGGAAACAACCCCTGTAGACCAGGCTGGTCTCGAACTCACAGAGATCCGCCTGCCTCTGCCTCCCGAGTGCTGGGATTAAAGGCGTGCGCCACCATCACCCGGCTGGTTAGTTGTTTTTTGAGACAGGGTTTCTCTGTGTAGCCCTGGCTGCCCTAGAATTCAATCTGCAGACCAGGTTGGCCTCAAACTCAAAGATCCTTCTGCCTCTGCCTCCCAAGTGCTGGCATTAAAGGCATGAACCACTTCCAGGTTTGTTTGTTTTTGTCTCAATAAAACCAACCAATTTCACAGGATCAGAAACAAGTGTGTATTGGGGGCTTGAGGGACAGCTCAGTAATTAAGAGCACTGGCTGCTTTTTCAGAGGATCTGGGTTCAATTCCTAGCACCCGTGTGACATTTCACAACTTTCTGTAACTCTAGTTCCAGGGGATCTGATGCAGGTGCTGCACAGATATACTTGCAGGCGCCGAGCATGCGGGTGATGCACAGATATACTTACAGCAAAACAGCTATACAAATAAAATAATTTTTAAAAAACAAACTCTTTTTGTTTTACAAAAAAGTGTAACAGATTTGGCCCACAAACTCTACAGAGCTCTTTGCTCCAGTCCAAGGTGAACCAAGGGCCAACAAGAGAGCAGCTTTTGCATTGGTTTGGTTCCTTGGTCTTTCTCAAAGGCATATGGATAAGACGTTAATGCCCGAAGCACCTTCAGCTGCAAGCCCAGTATGTTAAAGACTATATGTGGCATGTGAGGTCTCCTGATTACTGTCCTTGTCACTAATGTTTTAAGAATGAGGAATCTGGAGCTGGTGAGGTGGTTCAACTGGTAGAAGTGCTTACCACACCAACCTGTTGACTTGACTTTAATCCCTGGATTCCATGGTGGAAGCAGAGAACCAACTCCTAAAAGCTGTCCTCTGACCTCTGTGTTTGTGATGTGGTGTGTATAGGCCTACACTCACACACGGTGTATTATACATGCTTACAAGATGATTGTGTGTGTGTGTGTGTGTGTGTGTGTGTGTATGTGTATGTTTTAAAAGAAGTACTGGAGAGAGAGTTTAGTAGTTAAGAATACATACTATTCTTGTCGGGCAGTGGTGGTAGATGCCTTTAATCTCAGCACTCAGGAGGCAGAGGCAGGTGGATCTCTGTGAGTTCGAGGCCAGCCTGGGCTACAGAGTTCCAGGACAGGCTACAGAGAAACTCTGTGTCCAAACAAACAACAAAACAAACAAACAAAACCCCATATTGTTCTTGCAGAGAAGCTAGGTTTGGACTCGGTCTTATAGGCAGTTATGAACTACTAAATATCAGTGTAACCGCGTAAATGAATGCAGACAGATTGTAAAAATATATACAGCTTTAATGGGGAAATAGACTTACAGAACCACCGTTCCTGCAGAAGGGGCACTTGGGCTCCGGCTTGCCCGATTTATAAGTAAACTTTCGCCTGAGGCAAACACGCCCCCTAAGGGGCTGGGCTTATTCCTACACATCAGGAAGGAAGAGAACTCTGGGAACTGGAGGTGTAACTCGGTTGGTAGCATGCACCAAACCCTGATTTTGATTTCAGCGCTGTATAAATCGGGTAGCTGATACATACCTACAATCCCAGCACTTGAAAGATAGAAATGAGGTCAGGAGTTCAGGGTTATCCTCGGGTGCATAGTGATTTTGAGGTTAGCCTGAGATACACTAGTCCCATCTAAAAGACGCTGAATCTGAGGCTAATGTGACCTGAGTACAATGACTTGCCTTCCAGATTATTCTGAAGAGCAAGGAAAACTTAGTTGCATCTGAGCTCAGGTGCCTCTGGCCCTGAAACCCTTGCTTTTCTCCCTGAAAAAGCCCAGGCTTTGTCTCCTCAGCTTTCTGGCTGCTTCCCAGAAAGCTACATGCTTCCCACAGCAGTCAGAGTAATGAATGGCTTCACCAAGGGGCTGCAGCACCCAGATTTGAGAACTTGCCTCGCTCCTGCTGCCATCTGCCATCTACTTAGAGCCAGTGGCAGGCTGCAGCGGGGAGATTGAAACAGCATTTGAGGGTTTGTAGTGGACGATATATTACTGACCGTAGCTCACACACTGAGCAGACAGTACTTTTTTTCTTCTTTTCCCCTTGAGATTAGTCCTTATTATATAGTCCTGACTAGCCTTAAATTTAGGTTATCCTACCTCTTTTTTGAGCTCCTGAATTACAGGCATGCACCATGCCTGGTTCAGACTGAATTTTGTTTGCTCTTCAGAACACCCTGTGAGGCAGGCACACCAATGGCTGAATCCCTTAGATGTTAAGTGAGGGGCTGGTGAGGTGGCTAAAGGCACCGGCCACCAAGCCTGATGGCCGGAGATCAGAGTCCACCACTGAAACTCATAAAGCAGAGAGAGCCATGGCTGAAGGAGACACGTTGTGTTCTGACGTCCGCTTGTTCTGCTGCATGCTTGTGAGCACGCAGGCTGGATGACACTTCTCACCAGCAGCCCAGCAGCCCCTTCCCACATCATCACAGTCCGCAAAACACAACATTGGGATGGGAAGCGTGTTGGGGATCAGATCACCTACACCTTACCCTCACCTGGGATCTTCTTTTTTTAAGATTTAGTTTTATTTATATATATATATATATATGGGGCTATTGGGATGTGTGCTTGTGAGTCAGACTCACAGGCTTGCACAATTGTGTCTAGATTTGTAATTTTTAATTTTTTTAAAAATTTATTTTGTGGGGCTGGAGAGATGGCTCAGAGGTTAAGACCACTGGTTGCTCTTCTAGAGGTCCTGAGTTCAATTCCCAGCAACCACATGGTGGCTCACAACCATCTGTACTGAGATCTGGCGCCCTCCTCTGGCGTGTGGGCATACATTGAGGCAGAATGTTGTATACATAATAAATAAATAAATAAATAAATATTTAAGCCGGTTGTGGTGGCGCACGGTAGGATTTGTTGAAGGAGGCAGAGGCAGGAGGATCACGAGTTCGAGGCCAGCCTGGGCTACACATTAAAAAAAAATTATTTTGTGTTTAGTTCAGTGGGATGTGTGTGCATGTCAGGCCAGTAGGGGGTGTTAGATCCACTGGAGCTGGATTACTGGCAGCTGTGAGCTGCCTGCTGGGAGTGCTGGGAACTGAACTCTAGTCCTCTGGAAGAATATCAGGTGCTCTTAGCCACTATTTTATGTGTGAGTGTTTTTATGTGTATGCTTGTCGCCCCCAGAGGTCAGAAGAGGCCATGAGGTCTGCTGGAACTGGAGTTAGGGATAGTCGTGAGTCAGCGTGTGGGGACTGGGAACCAAACCTGAGTCCTTTGTACGAACAAGTGCTCTTCCCTGCTGAGGCTCTCCAGCTCCAGCTCTTGAGCTTTTAGCTAAGACTGTACCTATTAGACACTGTCTCCCCATCTGCCGTCTAGCCTCTCACCCACGTTTCTTGTGTGCGTATGAATCTGACTGTTCCAGTTACCTTGAGGGGAATCATGAAGTGTTCTTTTCCTGCCTCCCTCATTCACTTAGAAATGTCCTCAGGTTTCATATATGTTATAGCATGCATTATTTTCTTCTTTTTTTAATTTTTTTAAAGATTTATTTATTCTGCCTCCATGTATGCCGCATACCAGAAGAGGGCGCCATATCTCATTACAGATGGTTGTGAGCCACCATTTGGTTACTGGGAATTAAACTCAGGACCTCTGGAAGAGCAGCCAGTGCTCTTAACCACTGAGCCATCTCTCCAGCCCCATTTTCTACACTCTGTTTACCCACTCATCCACCTGTGAGCACTTGGGATGCTCCTGTGCTGCCCCTGTTGTGACAGGTGCTTCTGAGACCATGAGTGTAGGGAGCTGTTTCTGACACCCAGGGCTGGAGTTACTGCACTAGGTGGGAATTCTCTGCTCCATTCCCCGAGGAACCACCATACCGTCTTCCAATGGGGTGTGCCACCCATTCTGCCTTTTTCATGTCTCGATGGCACTTGGAGAACGGTCTCCCATAGCCAGGCTTTCAGTTTGAGTGAGGCTGTGAGGTCTGCAGTGAGTAGGCAGTAGACACCATCCTGCAGGAGTCTAGGAAAGCCATGGGAAGAAAGAGTCATCAGAGGTCCTTGTTGACAGAGGGTTCCTGCAGACTGTTTCTTGCTAGGTGACTTTGGTGAGCTATTCCCACCCCAGGTGTTTTTCCTGTGAGACAAGCAGCAGGGGAGTCTTTCTCTCTGGGAAGGAGCCTGGGAATGCGCTGCTCGGCTGTCTTGAGGGCCGCGGTGTTTTTCTTCACCGATTTCCTCTCCTGTTCTCAGCGGTGCTGTTTCCACTCTGTCTGTATTGCTGTTCTCCTTCGTCTTCTCATAGGGCAGGTGACAGTCATCCCTGGACAAGGGTCTTGGGAGACAAACTCATGCTTGGGTCTGCGGCTGGGGTTGGGGTAGGGAGCAGTGCTTCCTCCAGAGAGGAAAAAAAGCTCATATATTCCTCAGTGAGCTTTAAAGCACGTGGCAGTTCACTCAGAGTGTGTCTTTCTCCCTGCAAGAGAATTGGGGTTCAAAATATTCCCCCCATTAAACTGTTCTGCTGTTAGACTTAAAGGTCCTAGTGAGCTTCCAGGCCAAGCCTTTGTTTTAGGCAACAAAGATACAGAAGCCTAGGCTCCCGCTTCTGGGCTGTGGAGCAGTGTCTCGGCCTGGCTAGGCTCCGGGCGTCAGCTGGTCGCTCAGCTAGCCGTCTGTCTCCGCAGGGAGGCTTCGAGTACAAGCGGGCCATCGTGGACTGCATCATCAGCATCATTGAGGAGAACTCAGAGAGCAAGGAGACGGGGCTGTCGCACCTTTGCGAGTTCATTGAGGACTGTGAGTTCACTGTGCTGGCCACCCGGATTCTGCATCTGCTGGGCCAGGAGGGGCCCAAGACCAACAACCCCTCCAAGTACATTCGTTTTATCTACAACCGTGTGGTCTTGGAACATGAAGAGGTTCGGGCAGGTAGGTCTGAGCTGCGGTGGTCCTGGACTCCTAACTTCTTTTGCAGTGGATTTGCCAGCAAAGGGACTTAAACTGTTTCCCCAGGGGACATGGCCTCATGAGCTGTTTTTCATATTGTCAGAAGGACTTTACATGTCATCTGGATAAGTGACTTTCTTCTTTCCGTTCTCTTTTCTTTTTCTTTTTTTCTTTTCTTTTTTCCTTTCTTTCTTTCTTTCTTTCTTTTTTTTTTTTTTTTTTGAGACCTGGGTTTTTCTGTGAAACAGTCCTGGTTATCCTGGAACTCACTCTGTAGACCTCGAACTCACAGCGATCTGCCTGCCTCTGCCTCCAGGGTGCTGGAATTAAAGGTTAAAGGCGTGCACTACTACCCAGCTTGGATTAGAGACTTTCTACAATTTAATTTTTTTTAAAGTTCACTATATATTAGTGGTTAGAGTGTTTTTGGTTTGTTTGTTTGTTTGTTTGAGATAGGGTCTTGCTATATAGCCAGGCTGGCTCATACTTGAAAGTCTCCTGTTTCAACCTTCTGAATGCTGGGATCACAAGCATGTACCACTGTACCTGGTTTGTTTTTTTTTTTAAAAAACAACTTGAGATAATGCACACCATGACATTGACCTTTTTATACTTTTATATGAAGCAGTGATTTAACAGTCTACCATCTTGTTCTAAATTTCATCTTATTTTCCATTTTCTGCTTCTGTGCCTCTCTTAGGAAGATTTTCTTCTCTTAGCAGTTGATATTCACTAAGTGATAGTTTATTTTCTCATGTTTTATTCTCAGACCTAGCAACAAATGAAACTTTTCTGAAGTGAATAGCTGGCAGTGTTGATAGCATCTGTGGCCTTATCATTTGAGAACAGCCTGTGGAGCCCTAGAACAGAAGCCACTGGTCTATCACCCCCTTTCTCCAGCAACTGGCAGAGGAAGTAGGGGCTGGGTAGCGCCAGGATCTGCCAGGATTGCACAGGAGCTATTCTATGATCATGGTGGGGTACCACCTGCTAGCTTTTCCGCTGGAATTCCCTGAGCACTAAGGGCACCCTCAGTTCTCTGGCAGGTGGGCCTCAGGGGCTGTTGGTGACGCCAATTTACCTTGGAACTAGGTGCAGTGAGTGCTCTGGCCAAGTTTGGAGCCCAGAACGAAGAGATGTTACCAAGCATCTTGGTGTTGCTGAAGAGGTGAGTCTAGGCCCAGGAGCCTCCGTGCCCAACAGTGTTCCCTTGGTTTTTTTTCCTGTCTTTTCCTTTGTTGTTTATTGTTTTTGTTTTTTGTGACAGGGTTTCTCTATATAGCCCTGGCTGTCTTGGAACTTGACATGTAAACTAGGCTAGCCTCAAACTCACAGAGACCCATCTGCCTCTGCCTCCCAAGTGCTGGAATTAAAGGTGTGCACCACCATGCCCAGCAAAGATTTAATTATTTTATCTTATTTGTGTGGGTGTTTTGCCTGCGTGTATATTTATGCACTGTGTGTGGTATCTAGTACCTGCTCAGTCCAGAAGAGGGTGTAAGCAGTCTCTGAGCTCCAAGGTACTGTGTATTTGTCTCTTGGTTTGTCTTGTTTGCTGTGTGAAGCCTTTACTAGAGAGCCGGATATTACTGTCTGTCAGCCCCTGGTGTTTGGGGTTTTTTTTGATTGTTTGTTTGTTTCTTCTTTGTTGTTGTTGTTGTTTTGTTTTGTTTTGTTTTTTGAGGCAGAGGTTTTTCTGTGTAACAGTCCTGGCTGTCCTGGAACTCATTTTGTAGACCAAGCTTGCCTCAAACTCACTGAAGTCCGCCCATCTCTTCCTCCCAAATACTGGGATTAAAGGAGTGCCACAACTGCCCGGCACCCCTAGTGTTTTATGCTGTCATTTAAAGCCTCCACTCATGACAGCTCAGCTTTAAGAGCTCGGTATCTCCCCGCCACCCTCATACAGCCCTACAGGGTCCCTTTGACACCCTTGCATCCCGGGCACAGGTGTGTGATGGACGACGACAACGAAGTGAGAGACAGAGCTACCTTCTATCTGAATGTCCTGGAGCAGAAGCAGAAGGCCCTCAACGCGGGTTACATACTGAATGGTGAGTCTTCTTGGCTGCCCAGGACCCGGTCCCCCCTTGGAGCTTTTGGCTCTTCCTGTGGCCTTAGAGCAGGTGTGCCATCTCTGAGCCAAGACAGCCAAGACCACACATGCTTCTTTGGCCTTGCATAGCAACCCTCCCTTTGGATTAATATGACCTCAGAAACCCTAGGGTCACGTGGCTTGAACCCATGTCCGGGGAAATGGCCAGGTAAATTAAAGTACTCTGTGTGTGTTCTCTGGCTTGAAGCCAGGGCCTTACACATGTCTCCACCATTGTGCTGTATCCTCAGTCCAAAACGTTTGTTGTTGTTTTGAGGTAGTCTCTCATTATACAGCTTAGGTTGGCCTGGAATTGATGACAGTCCTCTTGGCTCAATGTCCAGAGTTGAAAATACTCATTAATAAAACCTTCTCAGCCTGGTTTGATGGCATATGCCTTTATCCCATCCCACCAAGGAGGCTAGGCTGGGCTGGAGGATAGGGAGCTCCAAGTCAGCCTCAGCTACACAACAAAGTGACATTTCAAGCGAAACAAAGCAATAAGTGGAAGCTTCTGTTGCCTGAGTGATTTTTTTTTTCTTGACTTTTAAAAAATTATTATGTATATATTGTTGTTCTCTGCCTGCATGTATTCCTGCAGGCCAGAAGAGGGCACCAGATCTTATTACAGATGGTTGTGAGCCATCGTGTGGTTGCTGCGAATTGAACTCAGGACCTCTGGAAAAAGTCAGTGCTCTTAACCTCTGAACCACCTCTCCAGCCCCATCTTAGTCATTTTCTAAGTCCCTTTGTATTTACCTACGCAGCAACCCTCTGGAAAGGAGAGTAAGAATAAGGCTCAGCGGTTCCATGGTTTTCTCAGCTTCGGCACACCTAGCATTGATACTGGGCATCCAGGCCTCTGTCCTCCCTAGGTGCGCGTGCCTAATGATCTCTCCACCGGCTTTAGGTCTCACTGTGTCTATCCCTGGTCTGGAGAGAGCCCTGCAGCAGTATACATTAGAACCATCAGAAAAGCCATTTGACCTCAAATCTGTGCCTCTGGCCACCACCCCTATGGCAGAGCAGAGACCAGGTAAGGCCCTGCTCATGCCCAAGGCCCATGTGTCTCCCTTGGCTGCAGAGTAACCAGGATGGGGGGGTGTGCTGAGAAGAGGGAGCAGCCCTTGCAACCTCTTGCTTCAGGCAGCAGGGACAGCCATGCTGCACGCTTGCTCTCCTTGCATGCTTCTCTCTCAGGAGGGTTGGCATTCACAGGGTCTGAGTAATAACACGGGGTCAGCAGCACCATGCTGCTTGTGACTGGATCCGTGGGTCACTGGCTGTGCTTGTTCTTGCAGAAAGCACCGCCACCGCAGCGGCCAAACAGCCAGAGAAAGTGGCAGCCACTCGGCAGGAGATCTTCCAGGGTGAGTAATGGTCAGTATGGTCAGAAGTTAGGTGACTGCAGAGCCTGCAGCTCCTGATCACATCCACCCGGTCGCCACCTCTGATTAAGATTTAGAACTTCAGAGGATGTGTGTGCCTCGGTGGTAGAGTACCCTGCATTTCAGCCTAGTACCGATAATTTTTTTTTCCTTGAATACTTTTTTTTTATTTATTTTTTTTAATTTATTTATTTATTAAGGATTTCTGCCTCCTCCCCGCCACTGCCTCCCATTTCCCTCCCCCTCCCCTGATCAAGTCCCTCTTCCTCATCAGCTTGAAGAGCAATCAGGGTTCCCTGACTTGTGGGAAGTCCAAGGACCGCCCACCTCCATCCAGGCTTAGTAAGTTGAGCATCCAAACTGCCTAGGCTCCCCCAAAGCCAGTATGTGCAGTAGGATCAAAAACCCATTGCCATTGTTCTTGAGTTCTTATTTATGGATGAAGAAAGTATGGAATATATACATATTAGAGTATTACTCAGCAGTAAAAAACAAGGAATTCTTGAAGTTTGCGTACAAATGGATGGAAATAGAAAACACTATCCTGAGTGAGGTAAGCCAGACCCAAAAAGAGGAACATGGGATGTACTCACTCATATTTGGTTTCTAGCCATAAATAAAGGACAGTGAGCTTATAATTCGCGATCCTAGATAAGCTAAATTAGAAGGTGAATCCAAAGACAAACATATAGGCATCCTCCTGAATATTAACCTTCATCAGGCGATAAAAGGAGACAGTACCGATAATTTTTAAAGAGAACTAGAACTTTATTGATTCCCCGGCGTGCCGGGTGATTGACAGTACTGGGGCTTCTTTCGTGTTTGACTGTGCGTGCTCGTGGCCTGGGTTCTGGGATCCTGGTGGAGTGGAGCTAGAGCTCAGAGACGCTGGTGCCATGTTTCTGATTCCTTATGTGTCCAGTCCATGCTGCCTGACAAGTGTGTCTGCTGTTAGGCGCTGGTTTCGAAACAGAGAGTATTGTCAAGGAACTTGAGCTCAGCCCACCTCCAAACCCTCTGCCCTGTTCTGTTCCTCATGGCTGCACTAACAGTTCCTCAAGCGTCATGGTGCACATAGCCGACCAGTGACTTCCGGGAAGAAATCTTGCCTTAGAGAAGGGAAGACAGCAGGGTCTGAAGCTGTTGGAGGCAGACATATTTTCCAGACACCTGACATGTGCCTCTTCACCTGCTTTCAGCCTGTGAGGATTAGCAGAATTAGCCTGGTGGAGTCAGGGTAACCCTGGGCTACTAGGACCTGGTCATGGTATATAGTAGGAGTCTTACCCATAGACCCTAAAAGTTTTACTTATTTACTTATTTGTTGGTGCTGGGATCAAATTTAGGATCTCAAGCATGCTAGGTATAGTGTTCCAGACTGCACTAGGGCCTTGTTACCTTCATTAGGTTAGACAATACCTTAATGAGGTACACAGACTAGCCTTGAATCACACAGTCTAGTTGCCTGTTGGCCTTGAACTGGACCCGCCTGCTTTGACCTAAGTAACTGGGATTGCAAGCCTGTGCTACCATATCTGGTGTTTCTGCAGCATTCTGAAGTAGCTCGTCATTGGCCATAATAGCACTCACTTGTGATCTCAAGACCCAGCAAGCTGAGGCAGAAGAATCACAAAGTTGAAGCTAGTCTGGGCTAAAGAGTTAGGCCTTCCAAAGAAGAAGTAGCTAGTCATTGGCCATATGCCTTAACTGGCCAGTGCCTGGGTGGATTTGTCCTTCACCCAAGTTTATAACTAACAGTACAGGCCCCACCCTCATAGTCTTTTCCTAATCGCCACCCTTTAGCATCCTTGTTGAGGCTGAGGGGTGGCTCAGCAGTACATGCTGTTCGTACAGAGGACCCAAGTTCAGTTCCTAACACCTGTGTCCAGGGGCTAACAGCTGTCACCTCCAATCTTGAGAGAAAAGGAGAGGGAGGGAGGGAGGACCATGGATGAACTAAAAAGTAAGGGTTTTCAGATGGATCAGCCTGGCACATTGGGGTCTTGCATGATGAATTGCTTAGAGGTCTTGCATAAGACAGAGAGGCTTCTTCCTGGAGGGCTTGAACCAGACAGAAGTGTGTGAGTGTGCCAAGAAGAGTGAACAGCCAGGTGGCTGTGCACATGTCCTCCCTCTGTGGGAGGGGTATGAGGCCTGGGGCTCAACACAGATTGGTGTGGAGATCCAGAAACCAAGTGAATATGGTCTGTGGATTTCAGAGCAGTTAGCGGCGGTGCCTGAGTTCCAGGGGCTCGGGCCCCTCTTCAAGTCCTCACCTGAGCCAGTGGCCCTCACTGAATCCGAGACCGAGTATGTCATCCGATGCACCAAACACACCTTCTCTGACCACTTGGTATTTCAGGTAAGCACGGTGGCCCGAGACCCCACTGCTGCCTGCGCCCAGGAACAGTCCCAGATCAGATGGGTCCATACATGGTTGGGACCACAGCTTGATGACCATACCTGTTACCAGCCAGTGCGTCTCATCCCTCTTTGCCCAGGACTCCTCTAGCCTGAGAACGTCAACCAGACAGAGGGCTGGGGTTGGGGGGTATATCCTGGCTCTTCCCGTAGCAACACCTGAGCCCCGCTCCTCCTTCTCCAGTTTGACTGCACAAACACCCTCAATGACCAGACCCTGGAGAATGTCACAGTGCAGATGGAGCCCACCGAGGCATATGAAGTACTCTCCTATGTCCCTGCCCGGAGTTTGCCCTACAACCAGCCTGGGACCTGCTACACACTAGTAGCTCTGCCCAAGGAAGACCCTACAGCTGGTGAGCTCTCTGTAGATGCCACCCAGGCTCCATGGGAGTCAATGCATCGAGGATGGTGCAGAAACTGCTTGATTCAGACATGAGACTTGCTGAGGCCCAAGTTCTTTTCATGTATTCTCATAGCAGCTCTGTGAGGATAAGCACTGCCTGTTCTCGCTCATAGATGAGGAAACCGACGCCTAAGCCAAGTGGGTTGTATTAAGTTTAGAATCAAAGCCTGTTTGGTCTTCAGATGAGTTAGTGCTCCTTCCTTATACCTCAGTATCTCTCAAAGACAGGCAGAAACACCCAAACATCGCAAATTCAGTTTTCCAAAGATATTACCAGCTTCTTTTTCCACCATGAACAGTGACCTGCAGCTGTGGCATGGTCTTTCCCACACTGCATTGTCTCTGTTTCTGTGGCCTTTTCTTTGGACCCGTGACTTAATCCTGTCCTATGAGGTGGTGCCTTCTCTGTCCAGCATGCTGGGGTTGATGGCATGTTAGCTGGTTTTAGTGCTGCCTTAAGGGCGGGCCATGTCTGCCCAATCGTGAGGAGCTCGTAGTCATCCAGCCCTTCTTCCCCACAGTGGCATGCACGTTCAGCTGTGTGATGAAGTTCACCGTTAAGGACTGTGACCCCAACACTGGAGAGATTGATGAAGAGGGCTACGAGGATGAGTATGTGGTAAGAGGACCGCACCGGGGACTGAAGACGTGGCTCGGAGGTTGAGAACGCTGGCGCTCTCTCAGGACCCAGTTTAATTCCCGGCATCCACATAGTGAATAACAACTGTCTACAACTTCAGTTACGGGGACTCTGATGGCCTCTTCTGGCCTCTGCAAGCACTGCATAACTGTGGTGCACAGACATACACACATACGCATTCACGCACATACATGCACATATATATATGTGTGTGTACGCACATATACATGTATACAAATTTTTACATGCATTTCTGATTATTAGGATAAATTCCTATATGCTCAAAAGGAAAGCATGAAGACTTTAACTGCTATAGTCAAATTGCTTTCTAGCCTGGACTCCTTCACTCTGGACCACAGAGTCCCGTGGTGTGTATTGTAACAACCGTAGTAGAAAAGGGCTGTTCCTGAGCCTTGAGGCTTTTCTCCTCTGGGAGCCGTAGCTGAGGCACTCCTCACTGTAGCAGTGGCTGTGTGTACTATAACACCGGCAAGAACGTTTCTGTGAGGGTCTGTTGGACACGGTCTGAGATGGCTGAATGGGAGTACTAAGTGTCAAGTTCACTGTTGAGGTGACAATAGGGTCCAGCCGATGTTGGGTCTAGAGGGAACAGCTAAAGTACACAATCTGCTGGGGATACGGCTGCTGCCTGTTGAACAGAAGTGCTTTCACTGAGTACCTTGGGACGGGTCCCGACATAACTTGTTCTCTGTCCGGAAGCCACCATGTCCCTACATTGGCAGGTATCTGCTAAGTGAGCTGCGGGAAGGCAGGGATAAGCAGATGAGTTCGGAGCAGGGACCTGGAAAGTGGAACAGGAAGTCCCTTCCTGAAGTCTAACCTCTGTCCCCCATCTCCAGTTGGAGGATCTAGAAGTTACCGTGGCTGATCACATCCAGAAAGTCATGAAAGTGAACTTTGAAGCAGCCTGGGATGAGGTTGGGGATGAGTTTGAGAAGGAGGAAACATTCACCCTGTCTACCGTCAAGACACTTGAAGGTAAATGCTGGTGGCTCCGTCTCTGACCTGGCTGCCTTTCGGAACCCTCAGCTGGACAGCAGCTGCCGTGTACCCCTCTTCCCACGAAGAATCCAGGGCCACATCTAGAGCCCACATGCTGAGTGCCGGGGCAGAGTCTTGGGAGCGGGCTTGTGGCTCAGTGGGAAAGTGCACTTGGCATGTAGGAAGCCCGGGATTTAACTAGCACCCAACAAAATAAACACACAAACACACATCCCCCCGTGACTTGATGTGCTGGGCTTTCTTCCTACAGAGGCTGTGGGCAATATTGTGAAGTTCTTGGGCATGCATCCTTGTGAGAGGTCAGACAAAGTGCCGGAAAACAAGAACACTCACACGCTGCTGCTAGCTGGTAAGAAACGTCTGTGGGGAGGGCTGGGTGCTTTACAGGAGGGACTGGCGCTGGGTTTTATTGCCCCATCTTCCCTACACACCGTGTGCTCTAGTAGTCCTGGCTGGGGCTAGTCCTTTTTCCTGTGAGAAGGGCTGCAGTGGGCGTGCATGATGGCCCAGCATTTCTCCCTGACCGCTGGTCTCTTAAAGCAGCAGGTCTGTGATCTAACAGTGGGGACCCAAATGCCGTCTCCCCAGCCCCCAGTGTAGTTCTAATGTAAGTATTTTGCATTTTGAATGAAGTGTCTTTCGTTCGTATTTCTTTTTCAGTGACTTGTCTGATGTTCCTTTGTCTAATTATCAACTTTATTGGATATTTTTTTGTTTTTGTTTTTTCTAAGAAGAACGGGTATGGGGCCTGGCCTGGTAGCTCACTGTGTAATTTCAGCATTTGAGAGGCAGAGACAGGACCTTTTGTGTAAGTTTAAGGCCAAGGGCTTAAATGCCTAAGCAAAGCAAAACAAAAGAATGGATGCTTAAGCTTTCTTTTGTCCTGAAATTTTCAAACAGACACAGAATTTAAATAGTGCATATAGTGCACTAACTGTTACCCCACACTCGGAGCACCTGTGCCACTCATCCCTGGAGTATTTCATGCAAATCATTTGTGTAATTCGTATGTAAATACTTGATATCCTATGTTTAACTCAAAAAGGGCCATGGATCGTTTGCCCTGAGACAGGTGTGGATATGGAGCTGGACATTGAGGGGATTGAGGCTAGGCAGATTCTTGGTGCACAGTCTTGCTGTGTAGCCCAAGATTCCTTGAATTTGTAAGTAATCCTCCTGCTCATGGTTCGTTATTTGGGGGCGTGAGGTGAATGAGTTTACAAACAGGGTTGGGAAGATGTTCTGCTTCAGTGCGTCCTCACAGCTCACCGCCACAGTCCCTTGGGTCTGTCAAACATCTGCTTTGTGGGTTTTCTTGTTGGGACTCTCCCCCTCATCAGGACTCTTCAGATTCTGCCTTTCGTATCTGTGTGCTCACTTGAGTCTGGCAGGAACGTGAAAGAGTTAACATTCTTACTGCCATACTTTGTTGGTAAGGGTTCTAGAGTTCAAAGAAGCAGTGAGGTTTGCCCAGGCTTCCCAACTGTGCCTCAGCAGAGCGACTGCCTTGGTCATTCGCTGCCTGTGTCACCCTTAGTGTGACACCCGCAGCCCCTTCAGCCCCACAAACTCTGCTGCTTCTTTCTTCCAGGGGTCTTCCGGGGTGGTCATGACATCCTCGTGCGCTCCCGACTTCTGCTTCTGGACACAGTGACGATGCAGGTGACAGCCAGAAGCTCAGAGGAACTGCCAGTAGACATCATCTTGGCTTCAGTGGGCTAAAGTCTGCCCTGAGTAGGCCCTATTCCTTTTTCCAGCACTACGTTGAAGTAGCTTCTTCCCCACCAAGCCAGTGGAAACCCTTTCCCACACCTCTGTATTCAGAAACAATCACAAATCAATACAGATTTTTTAAAATTCCATCCTATAACCCAGGAATGCTAGGGTAAATTTTTTTCACCCTGCCTGCAAGGAGACATCACAAATGAATAAAATGTTCAGACTTTCTTGCATATGTATCCCCAAAGAAACTGTCTTACCCTATAATCAGTCAGCATGTATTTCTTACAGCTGCTTCTGCAGGCTTGTGCTCAGGGCCTCCCCCTCTCCTTGAGGCCTCCCTTCCCCAAGCGGAGTGTGCAGGTACCCGCTGGGGCTGTGTCAGTGCTAAGCTTAGGATGGGGATAAAGGCTGGCTGAGTGACAGCGCCAGCAGGCCCCATGAGCCACTCATCTTCAGGCATTTGTAGATGGGTAGTCTCCAGAGGCTGGCGTCCTTCACCAGGGTGTTACCTGAGGAGCTCTGAACGGGGGTCTCCAGAGTGTCTGCTCTGGGTCAGTCTGTGAGTGGGAAGACCAGTCTCTTTTGGCTGGAGTATTCCCCAAGGGTCATGGACCTTAAACTCAAGTCAGGTGTTTTTAAATGATTGGAAACAGCAGTAGAACTTAGTGAGTGGACCTCCTCTGGGGCCCGCTGAGATGGCGCAGCAGGTACAGGCACTTGCCAAGACTGACTGCCCATGTGGTGGAGGAGAGAACCATTTCCCAAAAGTAGTCCTTTGATCTCCTCATGCGTAGCTTGTATGTAGTATGCCCATACACATACACGTGTGCATGTTAGAACATAGGCTTGCCCCTTTAGGCTGAATCCCATTACCTGAAGAGATCAGGCTACACCTGAGCATAGCTAAGAAGCTGTGCTGTGGCCTAACAGTAACTCGTGATTTACGGTGGTGGCTTTTCCTTGTGCTTGATCTTGCCTGCTGTTTTGAACTAAATCATGTGATGTGAAATTTTCTGTCACCCTTAAAAGGTTTAGAGTCAGATTTCTCATTTGTTTGGGGGGATTTGCTCATGGAAGTTGCTGAAGGCTGCTCCCCTTCTGCCCCCACCCTCCTTCATCCCTCTGCCAGGAACACTCTGGAGCAGCTGCCATTAAGGAGGGCCTCTTCAGGCTTTAAAGGAAAGCCTTCCCTTTAAGGCCTGACATACTTAGATCTTCATTATTGTATTCTTTCTGCTAATAACCTCCCCTCCCACCCCTCTCTGCCTGATCATAGCCTGGATGCCATTCCATTCTAATAAACCTCACTAAAGGGAATTGTGTGTCAGCCTCCTTTTGTGAAGACACACACACCACAAAACAAATGTCAAAGGGAAACCAAGTGGGACTTCCTGACCCTGGAGAGCTAGCAAGTCTCATCTGGTGGCCATCCATGTTTGAGGGTGACTTGAATGGAAGCAGACAGGTTTCCTGATTTCAGGTGAAAGACTCTAAATGCATTTGTAAGCCCCCCTCAACCCTAAAACATTTTTCTAAAACCTTACACTCACTCTATCTTGGAAAAGGGACAGTCATGCCCCCCCCCCCCACATACTGGACTGCTTATCCTCCTGTGTCCTTGTAAATAACCACATGCTGAACTGCTCATCCCCCTGTGCCCTTGAGAATAATCTTCAAATGTAACTCCATTTTGGGAATTGAGGCAAATACAACCCACAGATGTTGACTCAGTTCTGATGTATTGATTTAGTCACTGAACCAATGGTCAGGATGGACCACAGATGTTCTCCCTTATCACCTGACCACACAGCTATTCTGCCCTGGAATAGACCAATCACTACTAGTAACCCTTTGAATAAGCCAATCCAGTAAGTTGGAAAACAACCTTCAGGTTCCCCCCTTGTGTCTGTGGCTTTTCGCTTTAAAAGATGAACTGTAACAGCTATCGTTGTCCTTCATATCCTGAAGGACCCTGTCATGACAGAATAAAAATCCTCTTGCTTTCGCATCAATTTGTTGTTATGTGAATGGTGTCTGGAGCGACTCCTCCCTGATGTTTGGACATCTAGTCCAACACAGGTTCTGGTCTGGGAGGGAAGAAAGATAGGGTCGCCTTGAGTGCTTGTCTCGGGTGCGTGTGTTTTGTTTTGCTTTATGAGGGGGCATCAAAGGAACTTAGTGTCTTCCAAGTTCCGTGGCTCAGCTCAGGAAGGAGCCGCAGCCCCACCCGTGGGGAGGAAACCCCGACGGCGCCTACGTCACGGCGGGGGTGGGGCGGGTGTCCCTTAGGAAGACGCGGGACGCGCTGAAGCGTGGCTTCTACCAGCTGGCGGTGAGGGGACGCGGGCGAGCGCGGGACGGGCTCTCCGAGGGGACGCAGGCGGGCGGGCGGGGAACCCGGTTCCCGCTCAGGAAAGTCTGGCCGTGAGGAAGAGAGAGCCTCGCTGAGGAGACGCGGGCGGGCGGAGGAGAGGAGAGGGCCTCGCTGAGGGGACGCGGGCGGGCAGAGGAGAGGAGAGGGCCTCGCTGAGGGGACGCGGGCGGGCGGAGGACCCGGTCCTATTGGAGGGAAACGGGCGGGCTCCTGCGAGGGCCTCGCCGAGGGGAGACGGGCGGGAGGTCGGGCGCAGGGCCGCCCAGGTTCGTCGCCGGGCTCGGCGTCGACCAGGCCCCGCCCCCGGAGTCGAGCGGCTGCGCGCAGGGCGCTAGTGCGGTCTCTGCGGCGAGCGAGGGTTGTTGGCGTGAACACGGAGAGCTCTCTCCTTTCTTTGCCGAATTATTAATCCATCGAGATGAACCCCGGAGGGCACTGCTTTCTCGCCTAACACCTGAAGCCTTTCAGCTGGGCTGTGGGCCCTGCCGTGGCAGCGACAGGGTGACCCTGCGCTTATGGGCCCTCCGTGAAAGCTGTGGCGTCGGAGGATCCAGTGGGAATGGCAGGGAGGACGCTGTGGCCTAGGGAGTAAAACCTCACGTCTTGTGGCTGTAGGTCTGAGGCGGTGCTGCAGAATGTGCGGGCGAACATCCTGTCACTTGCCTAGAGATGTTCTCACAAGGGCCTGTGCCTATCACGATCGTCAGGGCAGGCGGCGGCTCCCCGAGTGGAGGGACCCCGATAAATACTGCCCCTCGTACAACAAGAGCCCCCAGTCGAGCAGCCCAGTGCTTCTCTCGCGGCTGCACTTTGAGAAGGTAAGGACTGTCAGCTCGGTTCTGGCTGCTGGCCCCGCATTGGGATGGTCTTCCAACTCCTGGTTCCTTTGATGTCTGTCCAGCCCCCGCAGTGACCATGAAAGTAGCCAAGTAGCCTTTACAGATAGATCCAGGCCCTAATTGAACATCACTCTGGGCCTTGGTAAGGAGTAAGTCTCAAACTGTTGGAATGCTTGCCCAATTCATATGAACCTCATATTTGAATACATGGAAAAAATTTTGAGACAGAATCTCACTATATATGTAGTCTGGCTGTCTGGGAACTCACTATATAAGCCAGACTGGCCTCAGACCTACAGCAAACTTCTCTGTCTCCAGAGTTCTGCATTACAGGTGTGTGTTACTCTACCCAGCTTGGATCTTTTTTTTTTTTTTTAGATAGCAGCCTTAAAGTATTACTGATCTATCAGCGTCATCTGAGTGTCTTTAAAAAACAAACAGCAACAACAAAAGACCTCCCAAGTGTGGTGGCACACACCATTAATCCCGGCACTAGGCAGACAGGCAGGCAGATCTCTGAGTTGGAGGCCAGCCTGATCTACACAGTGAGTTCCAGGCCAGTCGAGGCTGCTTAGAGAAACTCTGTAAAAGGGCACAGTGGGTGGAAGTGCTGGCAAACTTGACAGCCTGGATTGGATCCCTGAATGCTACCTGGTCGGAGAGAACCAGCTCCTGCAGGTTATCCTCTGAGCTCCACTCCTTCTCTGTGGTAGAGAGTGGACATATAATACAAATAAATGTACGGAAAAAAAGAATTTAATGTAATTGAGGCTGGTAATGTTGCTTGGGAATATAAAGCCTATTTCATATTCTCAGAGCGTTTGGCTCAGTACTAGCACATGAAAAGTTATTTTTTTTTTAAATTGAACTATTTTTTTTTATTTATTCAAATGCTTTGCCTGCCTACATGTATGTGTGTGGAGCAAGTGTGTGCCTGGTGCCCTCGGAAGTCAGGGCTTCAGATCCCCTGGAACTGAAGTTCAGAAGGCCACTGTGCTAGTCCTTGGAGTTAAATCCAGGTCCTCTCCAAGAGGTTAAGTGGCCTTAACTGCTGAACAGACCACGGTCCCTGTTCCAGTGGATGGCTCTTGAGGATCAGGAATGGGAAAATGGAGCCCCAAGCACACATAGCCCTCTTTTGGGTCATTTGAGTTTGCCCATGTAGTGCTTGACTGCACATCTATAATATGATTTGCTTAGCTTGCTAGGGTTTCTTAATTTGGTAAATATTTGATACTTTATTTTCCTCAAACCTATAAATTCTAAAGCAGAATTAGCATTTCAGCAGTACAACCGCCAGTGTGTATGTATAGGTAGCAATATTTGTATCTGAAACCACTGATTTGCAAAATACTTCCTCTTTCTTCTTTCGTCGACCACAGTGCGACCAGCTGTTCTATTCCAAAGTCACAACTTGTAGAGGACAAGGTGACTAATACTGAGCAATAATGCAGTATTTTGACTTCTCAGCCTCTTCGTATCCGCTGCGCTAGTGTTTGGGCTGGCTTGTGTAATGATGTAAACCCTCACAAGGGGACCAGTAGAATTTGTGAGAACAAGATTTTTCAACCAAGACGTCACTGACATTTTAAAAAATGTTATATTTATTTTTATATGAATAGGTGTTTGTCCTGAATGAATGACTATACCACATGCATACAGTGTCTGTGGAGGCCAGAAGGCAGCAGAATTAGAGTTAACAGACACTTGTGAGCCACCATGCAGATGCTGGGAATAAAACTCGAATCATAGCCAGTAGTTTTACGCACTGAACAATCTACCAGACCCAGGGCTGAAGTTTTAATGGGTGGGATAATTCTTTGTTGTAGAGAGCTGTCCAGTACATTGTAAAATGGTTAGCAGCCCCCGGCCTCTACCCACTAGATACCTGTAGCTATCTCAAGCCAGGAAAACTAAACATCCCCAGGCATTACCTGAGGTGTCTTAAGGGTTTATATGTGTTGAGCATTGACTTCATTGTTTGATTAAAGCCCCCTTATCAGCTAGGGAAAGGAAAACCACTCAGAATAATCCCAAAATGCCTACCAGAGATCAGCCTTAGAAGCTGACCTCCTAAAAATAATAGTCTCTGGCCCGCTATATTAACCTCTATGCAAAACGAATGCTCTGGGCATTCCTGCTGTGGACCCGTTACTCATTCTGTCTGCTCTCCATTCTCTTGTCAGTGTATAGCACCTGTAATGAGACCCAGGTAAAGACTCTCCACCCTCCTCCTCTGCTCTCTCTCTCTCACACACCACTCTTCACTGT
>NW_004949099.1:2145767-2151890 GCF_000317375.1 Microtus ochrogaster
AAAAAAAAAAAAAAGTCATTATTCTCAGCACTTTGACCCTCTGTCAGTCTCTGCATTAACCATCAGCCCTTGCATATGGAAGCTTCTCTGACCAAGGCTGAGAACAGCACTGATCTTTGGGTATAATTGTAAATATTGGTACTGGAGAGATGACTCAGCGGTTAAGAGTAGTGGCTGCTCTTCCAGAGGTTCTGGGTTCAACTCCCAGCATCCACATGGCTGCTCACAACTGTCTATCTCCAAGATCTAACATCCTCACACAGACATACAGGCAGGCAAAACACCAATGCAAATAAAAATAAATACATATTTTTAAAATAAATATTTAGCCTGACACCGGTCCATTTATCAAAAAGAAGACTAATGGTATCCCTCTCTGGACCTATGACCTCTTCAGACAGGGTTTGCAATGTAGCCCAGGTTAGCTTGAAATTTACAGTGCATCTGTATTAGCTTCCCAGGTGTTAATTAGGATTACAGGTGTTTTTCTACCCGCCACACTTGGTCGACCTTTTCCCTCCTTCCTTCCTTCCTTCCTTCCTTCCTTCCTTCCTTCCTTCCTTCCTTTCTTTCTTTCTTTCTTTCTTCCTTTCTTTCTTTCCTCCTATCTATCTATCTATCTATCTATCTATCTATCTATCTATCTATCTATCTATCTATCTATCGACACAGGGTCTTATTATGTAGACCAGGCTGGCCTTGAACTCACAGAGATCTGCCTGCCTCTCCTTTCCAGGTACCAGGACTAAAAACCTGTACGACCATGTCCAGCTGACTTTTTTTTCTTAATAACCTTGTATTGTTCGTATTTCATTTACTTACAGTAATGTATATAATGATTATGGTCTACCTGCTGTATCTGAGCCTGTATTTGTATTTTTATATAAATACAATATATAATATGAATATGTAATATCAAAACAATTGTTTTTATTAATATATAATATAAAGAATAATTTATGTAGAAATACAATATATAGTATAAAATAATTAATTGCATTTTTTATCTTGTCAGCCTTTAAAAAAAAAATCTGTGTTTATGCATCTGTTTGAGTGTATGCCAGCGGAAAGAGGGCCTCAGATCCCCACAGCTGAGGTTACGTGTAGTTGGCTCTGCCAGACATGGGTGCTAAGAACTTAATTCAGGTCCTCCATAAAAGCAGCAAGTGCTCCTAACCACGGCATCATCTCTAGCACTTGAACCAGGATTTCTATATGTAGTCCAGACTTGCCTAGAACTTGCTGTGTAGCCCAAGATGGCCTTAAATTAGCGGTAATCCTCCTGCCTCAGCCTTTTGAATGCTGGGATTACAAGTTTACACCACGAATCCAAGTGCTGAATCTGAACCTTTTTCTCTGATAGGGTGCAGACTCATCAGAGCAGATAATTATTCCCATGCGATGGGGCCTGGTTCCATCTTGGTTCAAAGAAAATGATCCTTCCAAGTTGCAGTTCAACACTACCAACTGTCGTAGTGATACCATCCTGGAAAAGCAGTCATTCAAGGTAGGAGCCCATCTAGGGAAAAGGCACTTCCCTCTAACACTGTTTCATATTTTGTATGCCTGATAAATAAGGTTTAACAGGCTATTCCCAACTGTTAATGTCGAGTCCTGTTCAATTTATTGCTGTGTTCCAGACCAACAATGCCCAAACTTATTGGTTATTGTGGTTTGAAGGAAAGTAGTTTCTATGGGCTTATAATACTTGGTTCTAGTTGGTAAAACTGGTTGAGAAGGATTAGGAGGTATGGCCTTGTTGGAGGGGTGTGTCAATGTGGGGTGAGCTTTGAGGTTTCAAATGCCGATGACATTCCCAGTTGTCTCTCTTGCTTTTTCTGTCTGGTGATTGTGCCTCAAGATTTAATAAGCTCTCAGCTACTACTCCAGCACCCTGCCTGTTGCCATGTTCCCCACCATGATGGTCATGAACTCACCCTCTGAAACTAAGTCTCCAATAAAACCCTTTCTTCAAGTTGTTTTAGCCATGGTGCCTTACCACAGCAATTGAAAAATAACTAAGACAAACACTTTTTTTTAATAGGTTGCCTTGGTCCTGATGTTTTATCACAGCAGTAGAAATATTTAAAACATAAACAATTGGCCCAGTGTGGTGGCACACACCTTTAATTCCAGATTTGGGAGGTTGAGGCCAACAGGTTTCTGTGAGTTCAAGGCCAGCCTGGTCTACATGTACCAAGCAGAGGTATATAATGAGACCTTAATCCCAAAATGGGGATGAAGGTAACAGATATAAATTTCTCTGGTTAAAGTACCTGCTACCAAAGCTAATCACCTTCAGCCCCCAGGACATACTGGTAGAAGGACAGCACCAGATCCCACAAGTTGTCTTCTAACTTCCACATGCCCACTGTGGCATGTCAGCCCCTTCCCACCAAAGTTAAACAAAAGTAATACAATTATCTCTTATATACTGTGGACTAATTGTGCTCAGGGAGGTGGGGTTTTTTTGTTTGTTTTGTTTTGTTTTTCAAGAAAGGGTTTCTCTGTGTTGCTCTAGCTGTCCTGAAAGTCGCTTTGTAGACCAGGCTGACTTCGAACTCACAGAGATTCGCCTGCCTCTGCCTCCTGAGTACTGGGATTAAAGGTGTGTGCCTCCCCGCCCGGCCTCAGGGAGGTGATTTTTACTGGGAATGTCTGTTGTACTTACCAGGCTGTGGTAGTTGTGCTGGTTACTTTTTTGTCAAGTTGATATAAGCTGGAGTCAGCTGGGAAGAAGGAACCTTGATTGAGACAATACTCCCATCAAATTAACCTGAGGGCATGTCTGTGGGGCATTTTCTTGATCAATGATTGGCGTGAAAGGACCCAGCTCACTGTTGTCAGTTCTACTCTTAGACAGGTGGTCCTAGGTTATATGGAAAAATAAGTAAATAAATAAACAGATTGAGCCATGTCAAGCAAGCCAGTAAACATTCCTCCATGGCCTCTGCTTTGATTATTTTTATTGCTGATTTTGAGACAGGATCTCTCTATGTAGCCTTGGCTGTCCTGGAACTCACTATATATACCAGGCTGGTCTCAAACTCACAGAGATCTACCTGCCTCTGCATCTGCCTTGCAAGTGCTCAAATTAAAGTTGTGCACCACAACACTGAAATCATGTACTTCAGTTCTTTTCTTGAGTTCCTGCTCTTGACTTCCCTTCATGATAAATTATAACACATAAAACCTTTCTTCCCCAAATTGCTTTTGGTCTTAGTGTTTTACAATATCAATAGAAAGCAAAGTAAGACAGATAAATGGTTTCTTCACTCATGGCTGGAACAACTAGAAGTCTTTTGGCATTCCTAGTATGAAGAAGTCTCAGCCAAGCTTCTAATGTGGTACCTCATTTACTGCAATGCTCACGATTCAAGAAGGCATACCAGAAACTACAAACCTGGTCTTTCCAGTCGTATAGCAGTGCTTCAGAGCCAGCCTAATTCAGTCTGGGAAAGGATGAGATATACGTGAACACTAGAAAGCATGGTCCAATTGGAGCAAACTGTAACTGGGGAGGTGGCAGTACACACATCTGTTTACCCCTGAAAGGGAACCCAAGACAGACAAAAGTACAACTTGGTAAACTGGTGAGTTTTTATTGGGGTTACTAAGAGGAGTATGGGTATGGGGTCACTTATAGGAGCAGGGATTGTTGTCGGGGTTTCTGCCCTGCCTGGTTCCCACAATTTTTAAGTGCAAAAGAAATCACACAGAGGTCTACATTAGTTATTAACTGATTGGCTCATTAGCTCAGGCTTCTTATTAACTCTTATAACTTATATTAACCCATTATTCTTGTCTATGTTAGCCATGTGGCTCGGTATCTTATACGGTGGGGCAGTCACATCTTGTTTCTTCTGTGGCTGGGACAGGATTGCGGAATAGGACTTCCCTTCTTCCCAGAATTTTCCTGTTCTCATTGACACACCTCTACTTCCTGTCTGGTTGTCCGACCTATACTCCTGCCTGGCTACGGACCAATCAGCATTATTTAAAATATAACTGACAGAATACAGACCATTGTCCCACACCACTAGGGATGACTCAGAAAGCAGCTTCATCACTGAAAACCACCCCAGCTCTTACAAGCTGCCATCCTGGATCTCTGCAGTGGGCTGGTCCGTCACCTTCCCCAGGAGAATTGTTGCTTTCTCTTACAAAGCTGGGGAGAGGCCTTCTAGAATCTTGCAAGTGTCTACTCCCTCAGGTGTGTTGTTTAGTTTGCCTCTGGAGTCTCCTCTTCGCTCCTGAAGGAAACCGCTCTACAACACTCGCTGCCATGTATACCTGTTGTACCTGTTTAGGGGGAAAGTGCTTTTCGCCTTTATGTACGTTATTTAATCTTTATAACATCTGTTCAGTTGAGTGGTAACTTGATACAGAAGACAAATGATACGGGGCCCTATTCAGTGGCTCAGGAGGTAAAGGCATTTTCCACCAGCATAAGAACCAAAGTTTGATCCCTGGAGCCCACATTGAAGGAGGAGAGAACTGACTCCCTGTTGCGGGAGGTCCTTCCGCTCCTCCAGCCAATAGCCACTGAGATACCAGCCCATTGGGGCGTGGTCTCCCTCCCTTTAAAAAAGTGGCTACTTCCCTTCTCGCACTCTTTGCTTCCTGCTCCAGTTCCGGGGACTAAACTTCTTCCTGATTGCCAGAGGGCTGTTGTCTGGGACGGTTATCTGTAAGTTTTTTCCCCTTTAAATAAATACCATCCTATTAATCATAATTCCAAACTGGTGTGGCATTGTTTGTGACTTACGCCTTCAACTCCCACAAATTGTCCTTTTACTTACAAACATGTTTTTATGCCAGCACAATGACCACACCTGATTCTTCTGCTTTTTCAGCCAGTAACTGCTGCTACCAAATGTAGTTTTTAGCTAAATCTCTGTCATTCCATTTGCCAATACAGACAGGAGCAGTCAGGGGCTAGGGTGAAACTTGCTAGCTCAGAGAAGTTGAGGAGCAACTAGCTGACCTTCCATCTTCGCCAGAGTCTCAGAAAGAGAGTCTCTTCCATTACTCCAAACCAAAAAGTACTGCCACACTCAAAGTCCCTTCCTTCTGCTTCCGGTGCATATCTTTGTTATCTGTTTTCCAGGCTCCTTCTGGCTCTTCATTATTACTTTCCGCTGCTAGTTGCTGGCTCCTGACTCAAAGTTGATTTTATTTAATTAATGAAAACACAAACTCATGTTTCACAGTGTGATCATATATTTCACAACACAAACATATACCATGACACACAGAAATAAATAAATGTACTTTAAAAAAAAGAATGTCTAAGGCCAAGTGTAGTGGTACATGCCTTTAGTCCCAGAACTTGGGAGGTAGAGATAGGCACATCTCTGTGAATTCAAGGCCAGCCTGGACTACATGGTGAGTTCCAGAACATCCAGAGCTATGTAGTGAGATCCTGTCTCTTTAAAAAAAAAAAAAAAAAAAAAAAAAAAGTCTTGAGATTTGAGGGGCAGATAAATTTAAGTCTTCTGGGTATGTAGCTCTGTGGTAGCATACTTGCCTGAGTTCAGTCCCTACCAAACACTTTAAAAAAGATAAAGGGTAACTCCTCTAGGGTCACACATGAGACCTGAGTGTTTTGGTTTATGTGTATACACACACAACATTGGATGTGGTTCTGACTTTGTACAAGCTGGTCAAGCCCTCTACTACCAAAGTGCAGTGCTGAACCTGAAAGGCCATGTAGTGGACTCCTATCACTGACCATATCCTGTTTATTCTCTTTCAGGTTCCTCTGGGAAAAGGACGACGTTGTGTTGTTTTAGCTGATGGATTCTACGAGTGGCAGCGGTGTCAGGGAACAAACCAGAGGCAACCATATTTCATCTATTTTCCTCAAATTAAGACAGAGAAGGTATCAGCAGTTGCATGAACAACATGCTTGGTAAAGATAAACAAACTGACTCAAGGTCATGTACCTATAGCAATGTTTGTATAATAGGGCACATATGATAGCAACCCTACTCATTGCTATGTAATCTAGGGTGTGTTAAGTACAGACCATTGTTAGCACAACAAAATTCTTAATGCCACATTTCTCAGAACTATCTCAAGTTGCTACATGTCTGTAATTTATTTATTTTTTTGGTTTTT
>NW_004949099.1:2151990-2154624 GCF_000317375.1 Microtus ochrogaster
AGGGTTTCTCTGTGGCTTTGGAGCCTGTCCTGGAACTAGCTCTGTAGACCAGGCTGGTCTCGAACTCACAGAGATCCGCCTGCCTCTGCCTCCCGTGTAATTTATTTTTGAGATGATAATATAATTACATTTCTCCCTTTCTCCCATCCATACTCTCCCATATAAGCGCTCCATGTTTCATGACCTCTTTTTCATTTTTATTGCATGTATATGTGTATATATGTGTGTACATACACATTCTTAAGTCTAATCTGCTCAGTGCTTACGTTATTTAATATGGGTTCAGTGCTGACCACCTGGCACTAGACCACCAGTTGCTGTGCTCCTCCCTGGGAATGATTATTTCTCCATTCCCAGCATTCCTCAGTTGCTGTTCTGTTTGTGTAGGGTTGAGGCCTTGTTGACTTTTTCCCCATCTTCTTTGTCATGTCCATTGGTATCCTTGTTCAGCTCCCATTTGAGTGGTCATGTTGCTGAGACTTTATGGGTTTAGCTTAAGACATCTTTAGGATATACAGTCTCATAGCCAACTGCCAATTCTCTGGCTCTTATAATCTTCTCACCCTGTCTTCTGCAGTGTTCTCTGAGCCTCAGGTGCAGGAGTGTTTTATAGATGTACACATTGAGACTGGGCTCCACAGCTCTTCATTTTGATTGGCTGTGGTTTGCTGTAATGGTCTCTGTTGCAAAAAGAAGTTTCCCGTTGAGGGGGTGAAGACTACACTTATCTGTGGGTATGAGGACAAATGCTTAGATTGTTGTTAGGGATTATGCTGGTTTAGTAAGATAGTAGTTGTAGATTGTCCTCTGGTATTCATGACTTTACTAGTACTGAGTTAACTAGGTTCACAGTACCAGGCATAATTTCCCTCTTGTTGAGTGGATCTTAAGTCTATTAAAGAGCTGTTGGTTTCCACCAAGATCTGTGTCTCACTACTGTATCCTTAGGGTTATCGTACCGTGATAGTCATTGATGTGGTTTAAGCATATAGCTGTAGATTATTGGTTGCTTCCCTCCTTTGGAAGCTTGCATAGTGCCTTTTCGTCCCATAAAAACTAGTCCTAAAGGAGTGGGCATTGAATCAGTTCCAGCTCAGGAATCTTTGGGCTTTGTTTCTGAATTGTGTGGTGTCTTCAGCAGTAGTGATTTACGTTCCACTTCTAAGTCTCATTTTGTGGCTCTGTTCAGACTGGAATTTGTTATGAAGAACAGGCAGCTGCAAACTCAGACATCTACCCAGCTCTACCTCTTAAGTGCTGGAATTAAAGGCATGTACCAGCCAGGCATAGTGGTGAATGTCTTTGGTCCCTGTATTTGGGAAGCAGAGGAGGGCAAATCTCTGGGCTGGAGGCCAGCCTGTCCTAAAGATAAGTTCCAGAACAGCCAAGGCTGCACATAGAAACCCTGTCTTGAAAAAAAACAAACAAAATAAGTCATGTATCATCATGCCAGGCGAACTGCTTTATATTAAAATGCTAAGCTTCCACCTTTCGGTTAGAATACTCTGCTATAAACACTCACATGCAGGGAGGGCTTTATGTGGATGTATATACTTAGTACAATTGCTAAGTCACATGGTAATTCTGTATGTAACATTTCCCTCATTGAACTTTCGTTGTAAGACACACAATATAACATTAGAAAGTTGAAAATAAACCAGACATGCCAGCATTATGTTTTCTTTCTAGTTAGATTTAATAGTTTGCACTGGCTAAAATTCTGTTTCACTAGGAAAACTTGAGGAGGCAAAAGAGAGCTAAAAGTGAGGATGGGCAGAGTGTTGTTGGGTTCTAAGGTGATGTGCATTGTTTTGTTTACTTTTTTGAGACAGGCTTTTTCTTTGTACCTTTGGTTGTCATGAAACTTGATATATAGACCAGGCTGGCCATAAACTTGCAGAGATCCAACTGCCTCTGCCTCTGGAATGCTGGGATTAAAGGCACACACCACCATGCCCAGCAAGATGGTGTGTATTGGCAAGCCAATACTGAAGATTGATTTTTTTTTTTTTTTAAGGATTGGAGTAGGTAGGCAAGAAAAACAGATTAGAATGTTCAATCACTGATTGATCTGGCTTTGTTTGTCTGTTTGCTATAAATAAAAATTTAACTGTTTTCTCCATGCATTTCAAAACCAAATTGAACTGAAGACTTTCACTTCTTTTCCTTACAGTTATTCTCTTTCTGCCACCAGCCTTACTATTTTCCTTCTTTATTTATTTGGGTTTTTTAGCTAGCCTCTTTCTTTACTCAGTCACTCTTGATAAGCTTGGGTGTATAGTACTGCATTCTTCAGCGTGTTCACATTCCTGAGGGTTTTTCCTTGGTAGCAAAGAAGCTTTAAAAGGTGGAGCCATTTTCAGCTCTTTCGATATCCAGTCAATTCATTAGCCATACATATGTTATCCCTCTTCCAAGGAAAATGAAGAAAGCCCCTGTCCGCTCAAATAAACCTCCACTGCTAGAGATCTGAGATACCATTTCACTGCTACCCCTTCACAGACAGGTCCAGCTCCCCAAAAGACTCCCCAGGCTGTTTTTTGATCTCTCTCTTTTTTTTTTTTTGTTGTTGTTGTTGTTTTTTTCGAGACAGGGTTTCTCTGTGGCTTTGGAGCCTGTCCTGGAACTAGCTCT
>NW_004949099.1:2154724-2156356 GCF_000317375.1 Microtus ochrogaster
CCTGCCTCTGCCTCCCGAGTGCTGGGATTAAAGGCGTGCGCCACCATCGCCCGGCTGTTTTTTGATCTCTTAAGGGGCCACTAATGCCAGGATTGGTCCTAGACCTCACTACTAGCTCATATTTGTGCACCAAGCCAGTATGCTTGCCCTACTATTGTGTTATTTCAGGGATGAGGTTGAAGCTTGCATTTAGATCCTCTAAATGCAATTACAGTTAAGTGTAATTCAGCCCTTCTAGGACCTCTTCCCTTTTTTCTCCTTCTACTTTCTCCTATTCACCACCACTACCGGTAGCCTTACCTCCATGTTTTTTTGTTTTGTTTTGTTTTGTTTTTCCTTTTTTAGAGGGGTAGTGGAGGAAAAAGAGAAGAGAACATGAAGGAATGTAGTGATGAACACTCATGGAAGGCACCTGTACAATTGCAAGGACTCAAACTCAGCATCAAATTCAGACTAGGGCATCATGGCAGGCTTTCCAGAGGAAGTAATACACGGACTTTCCACTTAGCTTGTCTTTCTTTCTCAAATAATCTGACAAGAAGTCTTTTATGTTTGGAACTTATCTCTTAACTTTAATTATTGAAATAATTGGGTTAAAATATTTGTTAATTGTCTTTTATTTATCTCAGTGACTTTATAGCTTTTTTGTTACTTACCTACTGTTTTTTTGTGTGTATGTGTGTGTTCAGAAGTACACACGCTGTTACTTGCAGTTAGTTGCACATGACCATGTGTGCTTATGCAGAGAGGCCAGAGTTTGATGTTGCATGTCTCCCTCAGTTGTTCTTCAGCCTTGTTGTTTTGAGACAGGGTCTCTCATTGAACTGGAAACTCACTCATTTGCCTGGGCCAGTGGCTGGCTAGCAAGCTCCCAAGTGGTGATGTGCACATGCCACCATGATGTGGGAGTGTCATATATCAATCTGTTGATTTCATTGGTTAAGCAATAAAGAAACTGCTTGGCCCACGTGGACAACTGCTTCTACATAAAGCCTGAGACAGCTTGGGAAGTAATTCTAGAACAAAATGACAGCTTTGTGCATGGTTTCTTGGTAGCAGCACTCTCTCGGGTCTACTCTGCTTGCTAGAGGCAAGCAAGCACTTTCATCTAAGAGAGGCTTCCTGACTCAGCTTTAGCTGCAAAACCCTGCAGCTCATTAAGAGGTCCTGCCACGAAACACTTAAACGGTGTTGACGAAAAGCTGAACACATGCTTTTCGGTTTTCAGCCATAGCAGGAAAAAAGCTGCGCCATTTTAAAATGCTGGCTTTCTGGGCCATCCTGCCAGGGAAAACTCTGACTGTTTGAGGCAGGAGGGCCGGCTACAGAGAGAGGACTTGAGTGTTGTCTGTTGTAGCTCTCTGGCTGGCAGGGACCTTGAAATGCTATAGAGTTGTGCAGCCTGTATCTCAGCCATGAGACTGGAAAGCTAAGGAATGGGCTGGATCCAGCCGCCAAAGCAACAGCTTTAGTCCTACTGAGATTGCTTGGTAAATTAAAGACTCATGTGATCAGAAAAAGAGAAATATACAGTAAAGAGAGATTCAAAGACAAAGAAAATTTCTAATTGGTTTACTGTGTGTTAAAAATATCTGCAGGTGAGCCGGGCGGTGGTGGCGCACGCCTTTAATC
>NW_004949099.1:2161662-2165114 GCF_000317375.1 Microtus ochrogaster
CTAGCCATGTGGGCGGCCGGGTGCGGGGGGACGCAGCCCAGCCGCTCTTATTTCAACACTCTAGTGCAGGTGAGGTAAGAGTAAGGACCAGGAACCCTGTGATGCCTCAACTATCAACTGACTCAGCTTCTTTCCTTTCCCTACCCTCACCAACCTCTCCATCTGATCCCCGACCAGGATGCCTGCCATACTAGATGGAGAAGAGGCAGTCTCCAAATGGCTTGACTTTGGTGAGGTCACCACTCAGGAAGCTCTGAAGTTAATCCATCCCATAGACAATATCACCTTCCATCCAGTTTCTCTAGTGGTGAACAACTCCCGAAACAACACTCCTGAATGTCTGGCTCCTGCTGACTTGGTGACTAAGAAGGTAGGTGACTAAGAAGGTAGTCCATTCTGAGACTCCTGTTGTTCAGAGTATGCCCTTGTCTTGCCTTAATGTTTATTTCTTTTGAGTTTATGTGATTTGAATTTTAGATCAGGTATCCCTGTGTAGCTATGACTAGCCTGGAACTGGGCTATGTAGACCAGGTTGGCCTCAAACTCACAGAGATCCATCTGCTTCAGCCTCCTATTGCTGGTATTAAAGGTATGTACTACCATGCCTGGATTTTTTTCCCTATTTTTTAAAGATTTATTTAATTTTTATTTACATATATGTGTGTTTGTTGACTGAGGTTTCTGTACTGCCTGGTCTAACAGCTGTTCAATCCCAAATAAACACACAGAGGTCTATATTAATTATAAACTGGTTGGCCTAGTAGCTCAGGCTTCTTATTAACTAATTCTTACATCTTACATTAATCCATTATTCTTGTCTGTGTTAAACACATGGCTTGGTACCTTTTTCGGAGAGGCAGTCACATCTTGCTTGCACTGTGTCTGGGTGATGACTGTAGACTGAAACTTCCTTCCTAAATGATATGACTAGGATTAAGGCCATGGCTTTAATGGCTGGATCCAACCCATTCTTTAGCTTTCTGAGAATCTAGCCTCATGGTGGAAGTACTGGCTGTAGTTGTGCTTATTGCCTCAAGCTATGGAGTTTCAAGGTCCTTGGTCCTTGCCACCACCAAAAAGCACGTGGTTGGCTATTCATCAACACCATTTAAGTGTTTCATCAACACCATTTAAGTGTTTCGTGAAGGGCCTCTTAAAAGACCTGCAAGTTTTTGCAGCTAAAGCTGAGTCAGGAAGCCTCTCTTAAATGAGATGCATTGCCTCTAGCAAAGAGAGCAAACCCGAGAAGTTGTTACTACCAAGAATCCATGCTCAACACTGTTATTTTGTGCCTAGAATTACTTCCCACTCTCGGGTTTTCTGTGGATACAGTTGTCCACACATTGGGTACCATTTGTTGACTGAGATTTCTGTCCTGCCCGATCCAACAGCCATTCAATCCCAAATAAACACACAGAGGTCTATGTTAATTATAAACTGGCTGGCCTAGCAGCTCAGGCTTCTTATTAATTAATTCTTATGTCTTAACCCATTATTCTTGTCTATGTTAGCCATGTGGCTTGGTACTTTTTTCGGGGAGGCAATCACATCTTGCTTGCTGTGTCTGGCTTCCTCTCTGGGTAACAACTGCAGATTGCAGACTTCCCTCTTCCCAGAATTCTCATTACCCGGCCTCTACTTCCTGTCTGGTTGCCCTGCCTCTGTTTCCTGCCTGGCTACTGGCCAATCAGCATTTATTTAAAATAAAGTGACAGAGTACAGACCATTGTCCCACAGCATGTGTTAGTTTGTGGGTGGGTTTGTAGCATGAGTACAGTGGCTGCAGAGTCGAGAAAAGGTCATCTGATCTCCTGGAGCTGGAGTTGCAGGCAGTTGTGAGCTGCCCAATATGGATGCTTGGGAATGAACCTGGGTCCTCCTCAGAGTGACAAAGTGCTTTTAGCTGCTGAGCCATCTATCTAGCACCCACAGAATGATTTTTTTTTTTTTTTGAGACAGGATCTTACTGTGTAGCTCTGGCTAGCCTAGAACATGCCATGCAAACCAGGCTGGCCTCAAACCATGGAGATCTGCCTGCCTCTGCCTCCCAAGTGTTAGGATTAAAGGCGTGTGCCACCATGTCCAGCTGACACAGGATCTCTTAGTGAACTCAGAGCTAGTATGGCAGTTAAGACACCTGAGGGACACTCCTACCCACTGCTGAGATTATAGCTTTGCCCGCCTTTTATGTGGGTTCTGGGATCTGTGAACCAGGCTGACCTTGAATTCAGAGGTCCTTTGCCTCCTAAGTTCAGGGATTAAAAACAGAACTCTTTTTCTATCTTGGTCTATACTCTGTGCTGTTTGCTCACAGAGAACCTCTCATTTCAGGGCTGGGTGTGACACACAGGCAGCAGAGGGAGTAGTGACATTCAAGACATACTGGGCAGGGGAAAACTGTTGAGCCTGATTGTGGTGGCAGCCTCACTTCTAGCATCCCATCGCCAGCCATTGAGTCACTGAATTTCCCAGAAGGCACTTCATTCCCTGCATGTTTGGGAGACTCCAGCTTCACCCAGACCCTTGTTCTCTGATTTTTAAGTGCTCCTCCCCTATTCTGGGAGCACTCTCGGCCCCCTTTTCCTTGCACCCTTAGTAACACTATGCAAGTGTAGGTTGATGGTTGGGGTGCATGCTTTTTCCTATCTGCATTTTGGTCTCTCCTGTGAAGCTCAAACCTGGATGTTAAGAGATTTCTCTCTCCCCTAGGAGCCCAAGACAAGTGGCAGCAGTCAAAGAATGATGCAGTGGCTGGCTACAAAGTCACCCAAAAAAGAAGCCCCTGGGTCACCCAAAAAGGATGAGTCAGGTATACCCCAGTGGTCCAGCCAGTTTCTACAGAAGAGCCCATTGCCTGCTAAAAGAGGTGCCACCAGGAGCCTCCTGGACCGGTGGCTGAAGCAGGAGAAGGAGGAAGAGCCCATGGCCAAGCGGTCTCACAGCTAGGCCACACTAAATTACTGTTATCACCAGTTGACTGGAATTGTGTCCAATTACTTGGGAACGTGGTAACACCATGTCAGTTTTGGGCCTAGGAGAACCATGGCTACATGAGAAGAAGAACACTGGCTGCCATGGCCAGCCCTGCGGGGCCTCTACCCTTCCTGGCTCAGCTGGTAGTCTTGCCTCCTGCTGGGAGCTTTACTTCTGTTCTGGTGGTCCTGGAAGGAGGCTCTTCTCTATCTCTAGGCTCTCTTTCTATTTTGTAAATAAATTATGTTTGATAAACCTTGGCTGGCAAGAGTTCTGCTCTTACACAGTTTCCCTTGTTTTTTTGTTTTTTTTGTTTTTTTTAAAGAGTAGGTTTGCCGGGCGGTGGTGGCGCACGCCTTTAATCCCAGCACTTGGGAGTCAGAGGCAGGCGGATCTCTGTGAGTTCGAGACCAGCCTGGTTTTACAGAGCTAGTGCCAGGACAGGCTCCAAAGCCACAGAGAAACCCTGTCTCGAAAAA
>NW_004949099.1:2165214-2168718 GCF_000317375.1 Microtus ochrogaster
TTTTTTGTTTAAACAGAAAAAGGGGAAGTGATGTGGGAGTGTCATATATCAATCTGTTGATTTCATTGGTTAAGCAATAAAGAAACTGCTTGGCCCTCATAGGTTAAAACATAGGTGGGTGGAATAAACAGAACAGAATGCTGGGAGGAAGTGAGCTCAGAGAAACGCCATGTTCCTGTCTCCCAGGCAGACGCACACGATGAAGCTCCAACCCAGAATGGACGTAGGCTAGAATCTTCCCGGTAAGCGCACCTAGCTACACACAGATGATTAGAAATGGGCTAAATTAATATGTGAGAATTAGCCTAGAAGAGGCTAGATAGAAATGGGCCAAGCAGTGTTTAAATGAATACAGTTTGTGTGTTGTTATTTCAGGCATAAGCTAGCAGGCGGCCGGGGTGCTGGGGACGCAGCCCCGCCGCTCTTATTACAACACCACCATGTCCAACATTGATGTGGGTGCGGGGGATGAGAACTCGGGTCTTCATGCTTATGTGGGAAGCACTTTACTCACTGAGCCATCTCTCCAGCTGCTTTTTAATTAAGCATTTTTTCTTTTACTTTTCTGGGGTTTTGTTTCATTTTATTTTTGAGACAGCGTTTCTCTGTCATGTAGCTCTGGCTGTCCTAGAATTCCTGTGTAGATCAGGTTGACCTCAGATTTACAGAAACCTGCCTACCTCTGCCTCCTGAGTTTTGGGATTAAAGGAATGTGCCACTAATCCAAGCTTGAAGTCTGGTATTATTTGTCTGAAAAAGCACTTATCTATGTATAATATATGTGAAATTATCTGATATTATTACACAGTTCTTGAACAGTATCTTCTGAATTTTCTGTGTTTCAGTTTGGGTAATCTTCATTGGTTTCAAGAGCCTTTAGCGGTTTAAGCCATCTAGAATCATATCTTGAGTCTGGGTCTGACAATTTCTCTTGGCAGTAGATTCTTTCTTCTAGCTTTTGCTTTGTTTTGTTTTTTGAGACAGAGTTTCTCTGTGTAGCTTTGGAGCCTCTGCCTCCTGAGTGCTGGGATTAAAGGCGTGCGCCACCACTCAGCTCTTCTAGCTTTTTTTTATGTTTCTTCCAATTTTTGCTCATTGTTAGCCACAGGCAGAGACCAAAATAAATAAATGTTATTCCTGGGAATTCTTCTATGATGGCTTTAAATATGAAATCAAGTCACTATCATAGGGATAGAACTGGGTTGTATTTGCTGTTTTCATTATCTTTATTCCTCACAGGCTCGTATTATTTCCTTGTGCCTTAGGTGAGCAGTCACACCAGAGGGTTGTTCCAATAGCCAAGCTCTCCCTGGCTGTAGGCCCTTCCTGAGCTAGATTTTTTTTGAAAGCTTGAAACCAAATGAATGTATTAAATTCTGAAAGTGTTAAGAAGCCGAAATCTGGAGCTTCAGTAGACATTTGCTGTGAGGCCTGTTGGTGTTAATGATAGTGGGTAAAATAGGTTCAATAATGGGCTGAACTGCTGTTTCCAGTCAGGTGGCAATGATGCTTCAGACAGCACCGACAGCAAGGAAAAGATCTGGGACAATTGGAGGCTGCTGACCATGGCAGGGATCTTTGACTGCTGGGAACCCCCAGAGGGAGAGCGCCTATATTCCTACAGCATCATCACAGTGGATTCCTGCAAAGGCTTGAGTGACATCCACAGCAGGCAAGTCACTACCTTTTTCTGGGGAGTAGGAAATTAACTTGTACAGATTATAATTCGTTTTCCCAAAACATGATATATAGTTCTAAAATTGTTACAGACATGCTTGCAAAATTACATAGTAAAAACCACATGAAATCATTTGGATTTCTGAGATTTTAAAATATTTTTAGGGGCTAATGGTGTAGCTCATAGTTGAATATGTACTTAATATGACTCACTAGACCAGTGGTGTATCACTGAGATTTACTCACAACTCACTGATTTTTAAAGTACACATTGAAGGACAGGAGAGATGGTTCAGTTGGTCCTCTTCCAAAGGATCTAGCTCACAATTGTTTGTAGCTGCAGTTCCTGGGGATCCACTGACTCTGGCCTCTACAAACACTTGTAGCCACATGCACATTCCTACATGTAGACACACACATCTATATGTAATTACAAATAATAAAAGTAAATCTTAAAATAATAAAACATGTTGATTTGTTGAAGTTAAAGCATTTATCTGTTAATATAAATATTTATACATTTGTCTCCTAAAATTAGCTTTGTCAAACAACCAATAAAATATGAGCATAGGGCTGGAGAGATAGCTCAGCGTTTAAGAGCATTGCCTGCTCTTCCAAAGGTCCGGAGTTCAATTCCCGGCAACCACATGGTGGCTCACAACCATTTGTAATGAGGTCTGGTGCCCTCTTCTGGCCTGCAGGCATACATGCATACAGAATATTGTATACATAATAAATAAATAAATATTTCAAAAAAATATGAGTATGGGCTATAAAACTGGAAGCTAGCCAGGCTGTGGTGGCACACACCTTTAATCCCAGCACTCAGGATGCAGAGGCAGGTGGATCTCTGTGAGTTTGAAGCCAGCTGAGTCTACAAAGCAATCGATAGCCAGAGCTACACAGAGAAACTCTCTTTCAAGAAACAAAACAAACAAAAGACCAAAAAACCCCCAAAAACAGTTCTCTGTTATTTCTAACTAAGGTGTAATACAGCTCAAGTGGTATGAATACATCCAGATTTCAGAGACTTTAAGGATCTTTTGCTCTCTCATTTTTTTGAGGCAGAGTCTCACACTGTATCCAAGTTTGACTGGGAACTCACTGTGTGAATCCAGGTTGGCCTGAAACTCTTGTTGCTCTTCCTTCTTCATTCTCTCCATTCTCCTGAGTGCTGGGATTATCTACATAGGCCATCCTGACTGTCTTTTTTTCTTTAAAGAAATGTGTCTTAAAGCCTATTTTAAATCCTAGCACAGAGGCAGGTGGATCTCTGAGTTCAAGGACAGCCAGGGCTACACAGAGAAAATCCTGTCTTGGAAAACCAAAAAGAAAAAGAGAAATGTGTCTCCCCTGGTGGCAACACTGAGTTTGTAATCCCAACACCCAGAGAGAGAAAGGAGAGGCAAGACAATCATGAGTTTGAGGCCAGGCTGGGCTTCAGCAAGAATTTATCTCAAAAACAAAACAAAAGATGGGTCTTGCTGTGTTGCCCAGTCTAGCTTGAACTCCTGGGCTCAAATGAGCCACTCACCTCAGCGTTCCATATAGCTGTGACTACTGGCTCACTTCAGTGCCTGGCCAGTCCTTTCTTGCTGGAGGGCTTTCACAGTTGGTGTCTGGAGAAAGGCACCAACTTTCTAGGAGTACACTGCATGCCCTAGAGTCAGTCTTAGTGCTATTCACTGCCTGTGCCATGAAGTTCATAACTTCACTGAATGTTGACTCTAGTGATGTGGGAATGATTTCTTATTAATAAAGAAACTGCCTAGGCCCATTTCATAGGCCAACCCTTAGGTAGGCGGAGAAAACAGAACAGGATGCTGG
>NW_004949099.1:2174774-2178417 GCF_000317375.1 Microtus ochrogaster
AAACCCTGTCTCGAAAAACCAAAAAAAAAAAAAAAAAAAGAGTAGGTTTTACCACAAAGGGGTGGGGCACTGGGCCCTCTGAGGGAAAAATCCATCAGAGTCAGTTTAGTAGCATGGCGTTGATGTTTTCACTGTTAATATTTAAAAGTCCTCTGTGTGTAGTTAAAATCCAGCCTGAGGTGGCTGTCACACTCACCTGAGTGATTTGGGGAGAATTGGGTTCAGAGACCTTCAGGGCCCTGCCTTTAGCACAGAGGGAAGGATCTGGTGAGACCCTGGACCTGTGCAGGTTCCCAGCCTCCAGCATTTTGCAGGAGTTAGGGCAGGTGAGTCTGCTCTAGGCTGCTAGAGGAATGCTGGAGAAATGGCTCCTCTACCACACCCGGAGTCAGCCATTTGCTGTGTGCCTTTCCTGGCAATATACCTTCATAGTGGCTTGGGATGCTATGTCCCTTCACAAGTAGATCCCTGCAATCAGGGATTCTCCACTGTTGTTTTCTCCTATTAAAAGTCAGTGTTTGCCCGTGTGTCCATGTGTTTGTTTAATTGTGTTGGTTCAAATTTAGTGTAACTGCTGCCTAAGAAGTGCAGGTGTCTGTGAGCACTTCTGTGTGTCTGCACTGCAGCTCACCTCAGAAATAAGTAACGGGGTAAGTGCTCCAGAGTTCTGCCCCTGCCAAAAGGGCTAGTGTCCCAGCAGGGCCCATCTGCAAAGCCCCTCAAGAAGCAGGTACAGAGACGGGCAGCCATTGGGAGTGACTCACAGAAGGACCACTTAGGTAAAGATACGGACTTAAGAACCTTGGCACCGTCTGGTGGGTGGCAGCTGCTTATGCAGCTGGGTTCAGGGATCCTGCAATCCACTGAACCCAGCTGGATCCAGCCAGCACTGGCCTAGGGATGTATGCTGTCTGGGTACCCTGGTGTGGGGGTACCCACCAAGTGCAGGTGGGCCCTTGGGGACATGGCCAGGTGTATGCAGGCCCCATCACCCATACCTTCCCTGGCTGCCTTTCCCAAATTTCCCCTGAGAGCAGCGGAGAAGGTAGACTGACCTGGACATGAGGGTGCAGGCCCACTGCACTTCTGCTGTGGGCTCTGGTTTAGGGAGTGAACTCATTTCTCTAAGTTTTGTTTTGTTTTAAATTCAGATAACTTTTAGAGCACTCACTGAATCACAGACATTTGCATCATTAGCAGGGAGAGGGTGGAGGCAGAGTCAGGAGTTCAAGGCTAGCCAACAGAGACTACAAAACATGAAAGTCATAAAACTTCTCAAATATGAAAATGGAAACACGTCAGGCATTTTATTTTTAGCTTTTTCTTTAAGCCACCAGCTTTACTGGGCATTGCTAATTGCTCACCAAATCTTCAGTCGTTTCAGAAGCACGTGACCTGTTTTTCCTGCCTTCATGCCAATGTGTGATCCTTTCTATAGAGCTCTGGAGAGTGGGCCATGTGCTTCCACAGCACACATGTGGAGGTCAGAGGCAAACTGGGGTCAGTCCCCTCTATGGGTTCCAGGGTTGGAGTCCAGGTTGTAAGACTTGTGCAGCACACTCTTTGCCCAACTGGGATACTCTTATGTTGTTCTTTTGTTGTTCCAAAAAATGTCCTTACTGATCCAGTTACAGGTCTGTAAACCACATAGCATTAGCCAAAAGTTTCTGCCTGTAGAGCTGTTCTTTTACCTGCCCCTTCCTTCTTTTGCCTTTCCTAATTGTAGACCAAAAATCAGAGATGAAGTCCCTTTTACTAGTTACCTAGCTCCTTAAAAAGACTAGAAAGCAAGAAATGCCCAAGCAATTACTATACCTGCCCAGAACTTCACACTGCCTCTTTAATTCTCAGGTTTTTCCACTTTGCAAAGTGAAGCCAGTGAATCTGGCCTGCAGGCTCTGTGGCAGACTCAAACAAAAGGGCTAACTTAAAATTCATAACGCCAGAGTTGATAGCTAAAAATCTATACATAGATGATCATAAAGGAAACGTGGCTGCTGCCATCTTAGCTGCTGTCTCCCATCAGGATGAGGACAGCCGCATGTCTGTCAGCCATGTTTGCTCGTGTTAGGAAGGATGGCTTTTGCCATGTGACCTCACATCTTGATTAGAAGTGATCATGGTGTAGTCCAACAAAGGAACAAACAGCTCCTGGCTAACCACACCGTGTAGTCCAGCAAAGGAGCAAGCAGCTCCTGGCTATAAGGACCAAGCCAGATGTTTTCTTCACTACTCTCAATCCAGGCAACAAGCCTCCCCTGTTGAGGAATATTTGTTTACACTGTGTGAAGAAGTGCCACTGTGATTGGTTTAATAAAGAGTTGAATGACCAATATCTAGGCAGGAGGGAATAGGTGGGATTTCCAGGGAGAGAGAGAACTCTGGGAAGAGGAGAGGTGAGGATTATGCCAGCAAGATGCCAGGGAGACACTGAAGAGATCAGACGTACATGTGGTGAGAGACTGCATTCGCTCCAGGGCCAGACTTGTCCTGCCCCAGCCTCCCCTGGGCCTGGGGCCCAGCTTCGTTTCACTTTCAATCAGTTCTAGTTGCACTCTGTTAAAGCAGGAAAAGGAGTCCCAGCCAATCAGGTTCAGGATAACTAATTCCCTGCCAATTACATTCAGGATAGCCTAACCCTTTCCTCCCTGCTCCTGACTGCCTATAAAAAAAACAAAAACAAACAAACAAAAAGCCTGTGTGCTCTGAGTGTTGGAGGAGGCAGCTTGTTCTTCCTGGCTGCCTGGTTAGCTTAGACCCGAAATAATCACACAGAAAACATATTATTTAAATCACTACTTGGCCCATTAGCTCTAGCTTCTTATTGGCTAACTCTTACATATTAATTTAAGCCATTTCTAGTAATCTGTATATCGCCACATGGTTGTGGCTTACTAGGTAATGTTCCCAGCTTCTGTCTCTGGTGACAGCTCCATGGCTTCTCTCTGAATCCTCCTTCTCCCATGCTATAGGCCAAGCCAGTTTCTTTATTCATTAACCAATAAAAGCAACGCATAGAAGGACCTCCCACACCAGTTTGAGGTTGTAGCCATTTTGTTGTCTGGCTGGAGAACCCAGTATGCTGTAACAAACAATGCTCCTGCTGATTGCGTATGGGAGTTGCTGTTTTGTGGATGTTCTGTGGACCCTAACATTTGGTGTGTTGGTCAAGAATCCCAGAGACCATCACCGCACTGAGCATTTGGGCAGTAAGCAAGCACTTTGAGTCTTTGTCTGTTCCTGTCTTTGATTTTTGTACTGTTAAAAGCTCGAGCTGATCCTGTAGGCCCAGATGTCAGGTGGATGTACTATTGACATCTGTACCAGGGTTTGAGAATCTTGTACCCACCACAGGGGACAAGATCCCATTGGAAATACTGAAAATTCAGGTGGGATAAGCAGGTCACAGTCAAGCAGGGCTCACATAGAGTGAGAGAGGCCTCCTGCTAGACAGGGCTCGCTTACCATGAGAGAGGCCATCGTCCTAATAAGGTTCTTTTTTGTGTGTTTTGTATCAGTCCATTGGTGTGTACATTGTCTGGTGTGCATGTTCTCTAATATGTGTACATTGTCAGGTGTGTACATTGTCTGGTGTGTACATTGCCAGGTGTGTACATTGTCTGGTGTGTACATTGTCTGGTGT
>NW_004949099.1:2178517-2188424 GCF_000317375.1 Microtus ochrogaster
GTGTGTACATTGTCTGGTGTATACATTGTCTGGTGTGTACATTGTCTTGTGTATACATTGTCTGGTGTGTACATTGTCTGGTGTGTACATTGTCTTGTGTGTACATTGTCTGGTGTATACGTTCTCTGATGTGTCTTTCAGTGTTTTTGTCTAGTAAGCATTTTTGTTCCTCTAAAAGAAATCTGGCAGAAAACTTGGACTTCCCTAAGCCTTGTGCTGAATCACTAAGGACTTCTGGACTTGTCTGGAAGGGAAAATTAACCACCTTTTGCAGGAACAGGTGGCCAGCTCCAAAAGTGAGATGACCTGAGGAAGGGACCTCTGATCTCCCCACTGTCCATCAGGTAAGCTATGGACCACCAGGGCACCTGGATCAGGCTCCTTATACCTGTCAAATGCTGGTGGCTAAGTCCCCGACATGGGTAAAACCTTTTCTGCCACCACCCCAGGTGATAGTTGCAATAGTGGCAGAAAAGAAACCAAAACCAGATGGGGAATCCCAGCCCTCGGCCCCTCTTTACCCCGTCCTACCCCCAGGAGTAGACTGGTAGGAGGAAGATTTCTCAACCCCTCCCCCCACCAGCTTACAGAGCATTAGGGGGAGGCTGGGGGAGTCACGGGAGAGGTCAGGTGTCCTCCACACATGCAGGCTTTTTCACAAAAGGAGGAGCCACTGGCCGAGGCTGACTCGACAGCACTTCCACTGAGAGCAGTGCCTGCCCCCCATGTGGATGACTGGCAGCTGCTGGTTCACTGGCCCTTTGCCACTAATGACTTCTATAATTAGAAATCTCTGAGAAGCATGCGAAATTAATTGACTTGTTAGATCCTGTTCTCTTGACCTGGTATGACTGTCATCAGTTACTCTAGGTCCTCTCCACCATGGAGGAAGGAGGACAAATTCTGGTCAAGGCCTGGAAATTGATTCCTGGTGCCAGTGGGAGACTCACCACAAACCTGGAAATCATCAGTGCTGAGTTTCCCTTGATCTAACCTAAATGGGACTTCAACAAGGAGGAAGGTAGGGAGAGGTTGAAGCTGGACTGCCAAGCTCTGATGGGGGAGTCTCTGGACCGCCATAGGGTAGCCCACAAATTTGTTCAAAGAAAGTCAGGTACATCAGGGGCTTGAAGAGTTGCCAGGGGCCTTTTTACCTTCCTGGAGATACTCATGGAGGCCTACTGGACCTATACACCCTTGGGCCTGGTGACACCAGGAACCGGACTGCGATTAGCCTAGTTTTTGTCAACCGGTTGGCTCCAGACATCTGCTATAAGCTGTAGAGACTGGATGGATAGAAGAACGGGTGTCGTGAATGAAAGAGAGGCTCGCTAGAAAAGTTAGAGATGATACGAAGGACAGGAAACTGGAGGACGCTTTGAAAGCCATGGGAAAGGGAAAACCTGAGGAGGAATGGGAATGGTCAGATGAGTTAGGGGCTGAGAGCCAACACAGCAGACTGGAGAAGGGCGGGGAATCTGGAGGACAAATGAATAGGAATTGGGAGAAAGGCTCAATTGGAGGTCAAGTCTGTTGTGGAACCTGTATGGGCAGGAGGCTGTGGGAGCTAGCAGGTCTGCTGTCAGCTAGATAGCCCCGTGGGGGATCTGGGGATTCACCATAGAGTGGGAGGACATGAGCCTAGGTAGGGTAGCCAGAGGCTGAGGAGGACAGAATTCTGGGAAAGGCAGAAGGCTCAAGGGAGATTTTAGGGACTAGTGAATGGCAGAAGTTCGTAGAGGACCACAGGATCTAGAATGGGAAGAGAGAGGGCTTGGGGGAGAGGGCAGAAGGATGAGCTTGGGGAGCCGTAGGTGCACAGGAAGTGAGAGAGGACAGTAGGTGAGAAGGTAGGCAGAGGATTAGGGCGAATGTACGAGGCCCAGGGGATGATGACAGAATGCTCGGGTGTAGGAGCCTCGGAAGGATGGGAGCGGGGGGGGGGGGGGGGGGACCCTGTAGTGGACAGACTGACAGGGATAGAGGGAAGGTTTCTGTAGGAGACCAGTGTCTGGCAGGCAGCAGAGGACTCTGATGGTACAGAAGCCTGCGGAGGATGCTGGAAGTTGACCAAGGAGAGCACGGCCTCAGGGTATGATGTGAGCTGAGAAAGTATACAATAATAGGGAGACACTGGGAGATAGACGGGGGGGGGGGGGGACCGGTTAAGATTCTGCTGGCAACGTCAGCTGACCCAAGAGCAGAAAGACGGAATCTGAGGAACCTGGCGTTTGGGAATTCAGCCTGTAGGGAAAAGAGCGTGAAGCAGAGACTGGGCAATGGTACCATCTCCAGAGAAACCAATGTGTGTGTTGCAAGAGAAGCTGGGACACTGGAAGAATGAAAGCCTTGAACGACTGGGCTCGGAGACCAAGGTACTAGAGCTGGGAGAGTTGAGAAACTGAAGGGGACAGGGCTCAGCACCCATCCCCGAGCCTTGGATAACCCTGAGAGTGGAGGGAGGCCTGCTGATTTCCTGGTGGACACAGAAGCACAGCACTCCATCTTAAAATAACCCCTGGGCCAGAAGTTCCAGAAGCTATCGTGGCTGCAAAGGGCCACAGGAAAGAGCTGATATTCAAGGACTACCTGAAGGTCAGTGGTCATAGCGAAAGGATGGGTAACCCACCCCTTCATTGGCCTTTCCTGAATGCCCATATCCCTTGTTGGGAAGGGATCTGCTGACCAAAATGGGGGCCCACATCCATTTTGACCAGGCTGTGTGTTCTTGGTGCATGACCAGAAAGGGGAAGCCCCGCATATCCTCACAATGGCCCTCATAGATGAATACAAGCTATTTACAGATTCCTCTGTGCGGGAAAGAGATTGGGAGGCAGGGCGCCTGCTGCAACAATGGCTCCAGGAAATTCCCTAAGCCTGGGTGGAGATTGGAGGGTCAGGACTGGCCAAACACAGCCCCTGTGGTAGTACAACTGAAGGCTAATGCTATGCCTGCCCACATCAGACAATGTCAAATGCCCAGAGATGCCAAGCAAGGGACTGCCCCCCACATTGGATGCCTGAGGAACCTAGGCATCCTTGTTCCCTACCAGTCTGCCTGGAATACACCCCTGCTGCTGGTAAAAAAAAAGCCTAACTCCACTGATTTTAGGTTTATACAGGACCTCAGAAAAGTATGCAGGAAGGAGACATTTATCCCACTGTGCCCAATCCGTACTCCTTTCTTAGCACTGTGCCAGCTGAATGAGTCATTTATACAGCGCTAGGCCTCAAGGATGCTCACTTCTGCTCGCCCTTAGCCCCAGCCAGTCTGCGTTCATTTGTCTTCAAATGGTCGGATCCAGATGACGGGTTCAATGAGCAAATGACCTGGACAAGGCTTCCTCAGGGATTGAAGGATTCCCCCAGGATTTCCGATGACACACTCAACGAGGACTTGGGTGAGTATAGGCAGGCTCACCCAATTGTCCATCTGTGACAGTACATAGATGATTTGTTGATTGCTGTGTACTCTCTGGAGGCCCGTGAGACTGCCACTGAGGGATTCTGGGATACCGTGTCTCTGCGAAGAAAGCTCAGCTCTGCCAGACTGAGGTAACTTACCTGGGGTCCATATTCAAAGGCAAGAAAAGAGACTATTCTAAGAATCCCCTGGGCCACAAACTGCCAGGAAGTGAGAGAGTTCTTGGCATCAACTGGATTCTCTAGACTTTAGATACCAGACCATTATATGAAGCAACCTGTCAGGCAGGACGCACCCCCCCACACACACACTAGAATGGACTGAGCAAATGGAAAAATCGAAACAAAAATTCTTGGCAAAATCAAAAGCAGTCCTACTAGAGGTTCCAGCCCTGCTGGACATCACAAAGCTGTTTTACCTGTATGTGGACAAAAAGGAAGGGGTAGCCAAAGGAGTCATAACCCAGTCTTTCAAACCCTGGAAAAGGTCAGTGGTCTATCTGTCAAAGAAGCTAGATCCAATGGCAATGGGATGGCCCCCAAGCCTTTGCATAATAGCAGCCACGGCCTCATTAGTCAAGGACTCAGACAGACTGAGCTTCGGCCAGGCCCTCATAGTGACCACACCACATGCTATTGGGGTCCTTAAACATCTGCCTGCTAGATGGCTGCCCAACACCGGGTGGACCTACTCCCCTTGAGTCCAGTTTACTCCAGTGGTGCGCTCAACGCAGCCACCCTGCTTCCAGACCCGGACCTGGAGGGTCCTCACACAACTGGCAGGAAATCTTGAGCTACTAGTTATATTCTGCTCTGCCATAGGCTAAAGTAGCTTTTTTATTAACCAATGATAATAAAACATATTCACAGCATATAGAGGAGAATCCCACATCACCTCCCCTTTTCTGTCTAAATAAAAAGGAAGGTTTTAACTTTAAAATAGTAAAATTACATATAACAAAACAGGTATCAAGAAAGAATTACACTGCAATATTTAGTCTATATCTGGAAAGTTTCACATATAGTTTATATATGTGAAATATTATAGCTTTTATCATAGCTAAGGAAAACCATAACTATAGCTCTCTGTCTTCAACTCTATCAAAGACTCCAGAAGGATATACTATTAGCCTAAGTGAACAGGAAGTCATTGTTTGTTAGCAAGTTTCAAAACTCTAGAATTGATAGAGACATCTTGCTGCCTGGACAGTCACCCAAAGTTCTTCTGTATTGTTGGGGCATCCATCTTCAGCCTATAGGCCCATAGTATCTGGCAGACTTTTCCATGAAGCAGGAAAATTCAAAGACAGTTCCACCTATATTGGCAGTTTGTCAGTCACTTTCTTCTGTGTCCTACAGAATGTCTAGCAGACTCTTTCATGAAGCAGGAACTCTGAAGGACTTTCTCACCTCTTTAGACAAGTTTAGCAGTCATTTTTTCTGTGGGTCCTGCATGTCCAGTTCATATAGCATATCATCAAACAGTCCAGGCAAGTGCAGTTTCTTACCCAAATGGCTAGCAAACTCCATAAGGAGACTCTTTGATGTCCATCTTCCTCCTGAAGTAATTGGTACTGCCAGGAGCAGGTGTGTCTTTTGTCAAGAAAAGACTAAGCTCTTAAAACCTTTTAAATGATATATTCTGTAGGTCTTTGAAGTATTGAAGATTATATATGTTATTCTTTTTTAAAAATGCTGCAAGATCCCTGCAGCAGTAGGCAGCAGAAATGCTATAGGTCCCAAATGGTGGTAGCGGGCCATGTGGCGGCAGGCAGTGGGCCCCAGGCAGAGACGGCTGCTGGTCCCCGAGCAATGGCTGGTTCCAGGCAGGGAGACACATGGCGGGCGGGCAGAAGACAAAAACATGGATAGACACGACATGCAGGGTGAGGTTGAATGTTTATTCAGGGAGTTATGGAGGAAGAAGGGTGAAGGGGGGGACAGAGAGAGAGGGAGAGAGAGAGAGAGAGAGAGAGAGAGAGAGAGAGAGAGAGAGAGAGAGAGAGAGAGAGAGAAGAGGAGAAAGAGACAGAGAATGGGGGAAAGCAGAGAAGTGGGAGAGAGGCAGAAGCGAAGCTGCCTCTCTGAGAGGAAGATGGAAAAGAGAGCGAGCTCAGGCTGGAAGCTGAAGATCAGCCTGCCTCAGCGGATGGGGAGGGGAATGGGTGTGGCTTGTCTCTTAAAGGGACCAAAACCATAACATTCCCAGGTCTTCCTTATAATAAAAAGCACGCACGTCAAGGAAGCAGAAAAGGAAGGGCCCAAGATGGCGGCGGGCAGGTCAGAGGTAATGGGAATGGGGGTGGCTTGTCCCTTAAAGTGACAGGAAAGCACAACAATATATATCTAACAGATATATATATGTATATCTAGAAAACATAACTAACATGAATAAAGTTTAATTATTATAGATGACTATCTATTAATTTGTATTTATTAGTTATATATTACATTTTACATGAGCTGTATAAAGATAATACTTTAAAAAAAGAGCAGAAATACATATACACAGTATAACAAAATCAATCTTAAATTTGTATCAATAGAATAGACCAAGATCCATACCAATGCAAAGTATTCATCTCTATATTGTATCTCCATTTAAATGAAAACAAACATTTATAAACAATCGTTTTGGGAATTTAGGCATTGTTTTTTCCAAACTACTTCCTGCTGTTTGTTTGGTAAAGTATTTTTAGGGTTCATGGAGACCTTTTGGGGGGTCTTGTTCCATCAAACCACACTAGCCTGAAGGAATCCATCAGTTTTTCTGTGGAAACAAAAACAGAACCTCTTTTCCAAAGTAATATATCCTTAGGCTTAAATTTTGAAGTCAATATACCTTTTAAAATATGTATTTTTGTTTAGCTTAACAGACCCAGAATTAAATATCTCTCTACAGTTATCTCATTAACAGTCAAAAAAATTAAAGAAAACACAATAATATACATAATCCAGACTCTCTGTGTATATTTCATCTTTTTATGGCTTATTTTTATACCCTTTTACTTTTTAATATTTACTGTATTATCTTACTCTTTTAATCTATGACTGTCTGTACTCTTTTATATTATTTTTACTGTCTCTTTAAAGACTTTGTTTTATTTTTTAAAACTGTTTCTATAACTGCCTATACCCATTTTCTTTTTTTTCTTAAGCCTATGTACATTTTTTTTTTTTTTGGTTTTTCGAGACAGGGTTTCTCTGTGGTTTTGGAGCCTGTCCTGGAACTAGCTCTGTAGACCAGGCTGGTCTCGAACTCACAGAGATCCGCCTGCCTCTGCCTCCCGAGTGCTGGGATTAAAGGCATGCGCCACCATCGCCCGGCCCTATGTACATTTTTAAACACTCTATGATGAGTTCAAAGGTTTATTTTTATCTGAATCTGTCTTTATTGCATATCTGTAATCATCTCCTTACCAGGAGCACTTTTTTCTAAATGCTAAGCAAGCTTGGCTAGGACTAAGGCTGCAGTTTTGCCTGTTGGCTCCGTCCCATCCAACATGGCAGAGTTATGTTCACTGCCTCTGTGAGTCGTGCTCACCGCCCCAGCTCCAGGGGACACAGCGGGTCTATGTCACTGTTGAGCAACTAGTAGCACTCTGCCCACAAACCCTAAGTGCTCTGTAGTAGGACCTCCTGAAACAGCCAGGGTCATTCAATGCTGCCAGTACAAACCAGAAAGCCATTTCTGCTTATGGCCTGCAAAGAGAGCCTATCTAGAAAAAAAATACTCCTACCAAGAAGCTGTGCTTGGCTCCCGTTTTTGTGGATCTAGAAGCCCTCCTTTTTTTCTTAAGCCTTTTTAGGTCTTATGTGGATCCATGTCCAGCTGGTAGGCACCATTTGTAGACTGAGACTGCGTGTTCATTTTCTGGCCACCCAAACCCAAATAATCACAGAAAACTATACTACTTACAACACTGCTTGGCCAATGGCTCAGGTGTCTTTTTAGTTAGCTCTTACATCTTAAATTAACCCATTTTGATTAATCTATGTATCACCATGAGGCTGTGGCCTACTGGTAAGGTTCCAGCATCTTTCTCCTTTGGCAGCTACATGGCATCTCTCAGACACCACCTACTCTCTCTATATCTCGGTTTGGATTTCACACTTGGCTATATTCTGCCCTGCCATAGGCCAAAGTAACTTCTTTATTAACCAGTGGTAATAAGCCATATTCACATCATATAGAGGGGAACCCCACATCACTCCTCTGGTACCTTCAACTTCCCTTTTCTCCTCAGTGACAGATTGTCCAGGTCAGTTCTCCCTGGCACCTTCTTTCAACTCACCGACAGTCCTTAGTCCTCTTGTTACTCATTCCCATCCTGCTGCTGGACCTCCTGGCTCTCCCAGATCTGAACAAGCCCCATTCCTAGCTAGTCTCTGCAGGGCTGCCCTTAAGGCAGTAAATTTTAAGATGGTCCACAAGGACAATCAAAAAGGACATGAAAACCCATCTCAATTCCTCAACTGCCTTACAAAGTCCCTCTTAAAATATACCAACCTGGATCCTGAGGCCCCAGATGAAAGCAACTCCTTACAACCTACTTCTTCTCTCAGAGTTTCCCAGATACTAAGGCTAAACTTAAATGTTTAGAGAGAGCAACCCTGAGTCCACAGACAGAAGCCTTAGGTGTGGCCTTTAAGGTGTATCATGGAAGGGATAAAAAGCCTGTAAACAAAAAATACCTGATGATGGCTAAAGCCTCTCAGCTCATCAAAAAGTTCAGGGTCTTTGGCCTCCAAAAGTCTGAGAACATTTATATCCTTGTTACAAATGTGGTCAGGAGGGTCACTGGGTCCAGGCCTGTCCTAATCCTCATAAACCACCCAGATCATGTCCAAGGTGCCATCAAGAAGGGTATTGGGGTATTGACTGTCCCCATGCCATGAGGGACATGGGGATATCAAACCCAGGATACCCTTCTGCCAACCTCCTTAGTCTGTCCATGGACAACTGACAAAGCCTAGGGTTCCAACAAGGAGCCTCAGGTAGCCAACACAACATCTGGGCAACACATCTCCTTACAAATCAATACCGGGACCCCTTTTACAGTCTTGATGAAGTTCTGGGGGGCTACCTTAACCTCTTGTTCCTCTCTTGTCAGAATAGGGGGACAACCTTACCAAGTTAACAAAATCCCACCACTTAGCTGCTTCTTTGGGGATATTCCCCTCACCCACTCTTCCCTAGTGGTACCAACCTGTCCCATCCCCTTGCTGAGAAAGGGCCCCCTAACCAAAATGGGAGCCTCTATTTCTTTTGCTCCCTCCATCCAGCTAACCTCAGTCATTTCCCTCCTTCCCCTCCAAACCACACATTCTGTTACTCCTTTTCCTTTACCTACCTCTCAAGTAGATCCCCAGGTGTGGAACACCCCAAAATCTTCTACAGCCAAGCATCACCCCATTTATATCATCTAACCACAGGGCCAACCAAATATATGACTAGAGCCCAATAATCTCTCTCTCTCTCCAAAACCTCAGGGAGCTTAAGCTTATACTATACAGAAGACCCTTAATCCAGTCACTCTCCGTCCCTACTACAAAGGATGAAATTCTTTATTTCCTAGGAATGTCCAGTTTCTTATGCTCTTTTGATTTCTTCTTTTTCTCTTTCTGCCCATTGACATGTAAAGCAGATCTTGGCCCCTCCACTAACCTCTTCTGACCCCTGTCAGCAAGCTATTCTGTAAACTTCAACAGACCCTCCTCCAGGTTCCAGCCCTACAACTTCCAGAGTTAACTCGCCCCTTCTTTCTCTATATTACTGAAAAGGAGACAGCACTACTTCAGGGCACATATACATGGCACACAGATGGCGGCTCCCCCCATACAAAAGAGTACTTAAGCAGGATATGCTATTGTTTCAGAAACCATAGTGGTTGTAGTGCAGGCCCTTCTGACCCAACTACAAATCAGCAGGCTGCATTGATAGCTCTAACCCGTGCCTGGAAATTAGCAAGGAGGAAAACCCTAAAACTATCTACAGAATACCAGCCTATCTCTGGTCTCAGAAGAATGAGACCTCCCACACCTGTCAAGACTCAAGCCCCACCCTACTGTGTCATGCCCTACCTCTTTCCTTTCCCCCTACTCACCCATATCATTAGCAGACTCTATGTATGGGAATTTGAGGTTCAGGAAATACATACCCAGCAGTTCAACCAGACCACTCATGCGGTAGAGTGTGGAGACTGCTGGAGACATGACGCCCATTCCGGAAAAGAGTCTGCCTTTATGAAGAATGGGATCTTTTTCATCCTAACTAAGGACCCATTGTTTCCCTTCACCGCTGTAGGGCCCTGGCCTCCCTTATTCCTGGAGTGCTTCTTGAGGACAATTTCTGGTCAGCATGACCAAGCATTTAACCCTTATTCCTGGGACACATTCAGTTTCTAGTCAGATGACTAGCATTCTGTTGGTTCCTGTTTTCCCCTTGCCCCACCTGGTTAAGTTCCTATTTTTCTCCTGCCCC
>NW_004949099.1:2195239-2203160 GCF_000317375.1 Microtus ochrogaster
CTTGTGCTGCAGTAGGTACTTAAGGGCTTCCCCAAGGCTGAATAAACGGCATTCGGTTGATCTCCTTACGAATGACCCTGGTCTCTTTGTGTGTTCTTTTCAATCTCCAGGCCCTTGCCCGACTCGCGTTCGGTACAGTGGCGCGCGAACTGTACCGAGGGTGTAACACCGAAATCGGGTGTTACACACCGCATAGTGACAAATCCTTATACTCTTCCTTACCACCATTCTCTTGGAGACCTCTCATTTCTCTGTCCTAGACTTCAAGGAAACCTTTCCCTTCAGAGATGCATCACTTACACTGGAGAAAATAGGGCAAGCGGGGCAGAAGTCTATAGAACACCCAAGTTCCCCTGGTGGACTCCCGGCTCTGGGAAGCCCCTCCTGCCCCTGTAGTGTTAGCGAGTCTGTTCTAATACAGCTTGCTGAGCTTTGCACCCTCCCCCTCCTCTGTGGCTGCTGCTTCTCTGTTCCCTGTCCCTGTGGACCTTGGACTCTCACTGCCATTTTCTCTTTCCCAGCCCCAGCTGCTTCCTCTCGTGTTGTGGTTCATTTTGGATGTCAACTTGATCACATCTGGAACTAACCAAACCCCCAGCTGCTGGGCACGCCTGTGAAGGGTTTTCTTGGTCAGTTTATTTGAAACAGGAAGACACCCCTGAAATACGGGCAATATCGTGTGGCGGTACAGATGAAAGAACACAGAAAAGGGAGCCAGCATTTGCCTTCTGCCCTTGCCCACTGACAAGTCCATTCTTTTTTTTTTTAATTAATTAATTCATTCATTAATTAATTTATTAAAGATTTCTGCCTCCTCCCCACCACCGCCTCCCATTTCCCTCCCCCTTCCCCGATCAAGTCCCCCTCCCTCATCAGCCCAAAGAGCAATCAGGGTTCCCTGCCCTGTGAGAAGTCCAAGGACCACCCACCTCCATCCAGGTGTAGTAAGGTGAGCATCCAAACTGCCTAGGCTCCCACAAAGCCAGTACGTGCAGTGCAGTAGCATCAAAAACCCATTGCCATTGTTTTTGAGTTCTCAGTAGTCCTCATTGTCTGCTATGTTCAGCGAGTTCAGTTTTATCACATGATTTTTCAGATCCGGGCCAGCTGGCCTTGGTGAGTTCCCGATAGAGCATCCCCATTGTCTTAGTGTGTGGGTGCAGCCCTCATGGCCCTGAGTTCCTTGCTCGTGCTCTCTCTCCTTTTGTTCCTGATTTGGACCTTGAGATGACAAGTCCATTCTTGCTGCTGCTGCAGGACCAACTTCAAATATTTTGCTTTGGTATGGATTTTTGTATAATGATACAAATTTAAGGTTATTTTTGTTATTACATATACACATATATACATATTGTACATATATGTATTGTACCTATGCAGCTCATTTAACAATGTAGTACTTTCTAGTCCTTGTAAGTAATTACTGCAAACTATTTAGGATAATTAAGAAATACAGGTCACTAGTTAGCATCTAACAATCAAATTTATATACCTTATTAAGTACGTTTTCAAGGTCAAATAGATATATTTTAGATAGATGATCTTCAAACACTTCAAAGACCTACAGAATATGGCATTTAAGATGTTTTAATAACCTAATGTTGGAGTCACAAGTCTTATACAGTGACTATATACTTGACAGACCAACAGACAGATCCACGGGAGTGTGCACTCCACACAGAGAACCTGATTGCAGAGCTTCAAGAACACTTGTCTTGGATAAGTGGCTGTCCACTCTGTAGAAACTTTGTGAAGGCATGACTCTTCTCCCGTTCAAAATGGGCTTCATTCTCAATATACTTCAGCAGTGTAACTTCCTCCTGTATGGGCAATAGAATGACCTTCCATGGGACCTTAGAGTGACACTGTTCACTCTTTGTTCTAATAATCATATCTACATAGAGTCATTCCCCCATAATTACCTTTGCTAACAGACCATGTAGGGATTAAAAAAAAAGATAGGAAAACAATGTGCCCACCCTTACTGATAAACAGGTCTGGATATCACCAAAGCTGGTTATCACAAGAGAGATGGGGTGAGGGGAGTGGCTGAGTCTAGGGTTCAGGGATATCTAGTGATATTATCCAATGGTTCAGAATGTCAGGTTTTTCTCTTTGGATGCTGGCCCTTCCTGGGGGCGTCAACTGTTCCTGGAGCACTGCTTTGTCAGGTTCTACCTGTTTTTTGTGATTCCAAAATGCATGTTGATGCCATTGTTTCTGCCAATGGAATTTTTTAAAGCTATGTCTGTAAAAACTAAAAACCTGATGGAGATCACACTTCTCTCTACATCTTCACCCAAAGAATAAAGAACATGCAGGGGTAATGTGCTTGAGTTAACTTATTTTGTTTATCCTCAGACCCCATTAGTCAGATTTTTGCCTGTTATAGTGAATCTTTCTGAACCCTGAGAGGTTTAGTGGGCTTAACCCCAAAATAAACCTTAATATTTTGGTGCCAGAACAGGATTATCACAAAGATAATTTTTGAAAACTGTCCTAGTCAAGACAGCTGACTTATTTTCCTTTGCCAGCTGTGATGCCTCAGTTGGACCTTGGAGGCATCTGAAGGACTGGTACCGTAAAGGACCCTATTTCTAAGTCTTTTCATGACAATAAAACCACCTACTCCTGGCAGCACCAACTTACATCAAAAAAGGATGATGAGCATCAAAGAAACTTCATATGGAATTTGCTTTTATTGTGGCAATCTTAGCAGCTGGGCAAGAATCTTCCCTTGCCTCCACTGCTGACTGTATGCTGTCCAAATTGTACAAACAGGACACAAAAGAAAGGACTCCCAAACTTTGCCAAGACAAGGTGGGACAGTCCTTCAAAATTTCTGCTTCATAGAAAAGTTTGCTAGATGTCATAGGCCTGCAAGCTGAAGATAGATGTGATGGGGAAAGCTTTGTTAAGAAGAGGAACTAGTTAGGTGTGGCTTCCTGGAGCCCAGGACAAAAACTGGGATGGACCAGGTGCTCACTCTCTCTGGATGATTCCCGCAGGACACAGAGGAACTTGGGACTTTCCATTCTAGTGGCGTGAGTTTCCCCTTATAATAAGTAAAAATATAATTATTTATCTTTAAGATAGCCTGACTGTTTTCTGAATCAAGCTAACTTCCACAGTTGGTGCTCAATGTAGGGCCACTAGAGTCTCTGGCATTCATTTGGGCATAGAATTCCTAAGCACAGCAGCCCTGATTAGCCGCTACTGGCTGACTTCTAGGTCCAGGCTTTTCTGTGCTGGAGAAAGCTCAAGCAGTGTGGGAGGAGAGATGTGGGAGGCCAAGGTGGAAAAGGGTGAGGAGCTTGCACCCAGCGCCACCACCGCCAAAATGGGCAACAGCTGAGAAGCCCACACCCAGCCCAGCTCTGCCACTGCCGCATGGGCAACACACCCTCTGTCCTGAGCAGGAGGTGCCTGCCTCCCTCTGCCAACTGTCTCGTGCGGCTGTTGAACAGCCAGGGACCTTCATGCAGCACATAGTCTGTGATTTATACTAAATAACTTTTTAATCTAAGCATATCTTTCAGCATTTAACTCTAAAATCAGATTTAAACCAAGTGCTCCAAGTGCACCCCGCCACCTACTGGCAGATAACAGTTATTGCACCTACTCCAGCTAATTAAACCACAGGTAAGATTTATAATTCATAAGTTGCTGATTTAAAAGGACAACATGTCAGATAACCTAACTGTCCAAGGTTTCAATAGCCTCTTTACTTACACCATGTGCGAGGTTTTACAAGATGTATAGGATGTTCCTTCTACCTCTGTTGGCCCATTTTTCTGTATGGTGTGGCAGCCAAGCACAAAAGCCATAAGTACGGTCCGAGGTGCTCGCAGAGCTCTGCAGACAAGCCCTCTCTGTGTAACAATAGCCAGGATGTACAGCTCCTTTCTTTCTTTTGTTAGAAATGTAGATCTCTTGAGGAGAGGTGTTGGCTGAAACTGGTCAGGATGTTTGGGGTTTATTTCTTGGTAATTTGGAGGAAGTCTTATAGAGATGCTAATTCAGGCCTCTGTGACAGCTAGCGTACAGATGCAGACACGACAGAAGGCCATTCACCTGGTTACCTAGGATACAGCCTAATGTGTTTTCCCACTCAATTTATGGGATGATATATAAACCTCTGTTCCAGTTCTAGTTAGGGAAAAGAATTATCTGTGTTGGACCCGCATGGGCTTCAACATACCTCACTATATTTATTTCTGGGGCTTAGTCTTGTCCTCAATATTTTTTTTCTTAAAAATATGGTTTGACAATAGGGCTAAGAATGAGGCATTTTTAGAAATGGTTCAGTCTTTACAGACTGAATCCAGGCTTTTTAGGAAAGAAGCTGGGACTCTGAAGCAGGACACAACCACCTTAACTAACAATACTCAGTCAACTGAGGTACTTTTAGACATGGTACAGACTAGTACAGAACTTCTTGAAAAGGAGGTCGTACATCTGAAGGAGAATACAAACACTTTGACTGACAAAGCTCAGTTGAATGAGGTACTTCATGGGCTCTAGCTTAAGTTGACTTGGTTGCACTATCCTGCCTACTGCCTGTGGGAGCCACCTTTGTAATGGTTATTCTTGGTTGTCAACTCAACTACACCTGGAATTAAGTAAAACCAAAATGTCCGAGCATGCCTGTGAGGAATTTTGCTTAATTAAATCATTTGAAGTGGGAAGGCCCACTCCTACTCTGGATTTTTCAGGTGAGAAGAGACATCTTTTACCTGGGCCACAGCTTGAGCTGAGAGAAGCCAGGTTGCTCTTTGCCTGCTGGCTCTCTTGCTGACACGTCCGTCCCTTCTCTGGCCCTAGAGCCTACTTCAGGACTCTAGCATATACTGAGCACCAACTGAGACATCCAGTCCAGCTCTGTGGGCTGAACTCCTGGATTCCTGGGCCTTCCACTGTCAGACAGGCACTGTAGGACTAGCTGGACCACAGCCTGTAAGCCATTCTAATAAATCTCCTTTCTCTGTATATAGATTCATTCTATAAATTCTGTTTCTCTAGAGAACCCCAATACACCCTCCTTCCTCTCATCCCCACAACAACCTTGCTTGCCTATCTCCCATGGGGCGGGGAGTCGTGGGCAGATTCCCGCCATATTTAGAAGGAAGTAGCCATGCCACTTGCTTATCTGCTGACTTGCCTGATGTCCAGAGCCTGGTACCATACTCCCCAGCCTTCCTGTCTCTAGGAACAGTGAACAAGGGTCATGACTTCTCCAAGATGCTCTCATTATCATGACAGGTTTCACTTTGTGCTGGATACCCTCTCAGCTAGCGGGGGGCTTGCCTGCTGTGGCTTCAGGTTTCAACTGACATGAAGACATCCTTAGAGAATGTCCATAACGTGTCAGACCCCTACATTGGCTCCCATGTCCCCCAAGTTTTTACTTCCTGTTGAGCTCTGGTTGACCCAGGAGCCTGGGTTCTGTTGATCTCTGCTGCACCTTCTCACCCCTCAGAAGCATCTCCAGACCTCAGATCTGTGCTAGTCCTGATTCTCTGGGTTTCTCCACCCAGTCCACAGCCTGACTGTTCAGAGGGCCATCCAGAAAATGCTGAGTGAAGGACCCCAGGTGGGGTCTTGACATACTTTAACACTGCCATCAGTATTCAGCCTCCATCTTGTGACAAGTGGCCAGAACAGCAGTTGCCATTCAGAACCAGAGCCACGCTGCTGCCTCAGGACTGGTGGCACCTCTGGCCTTATATTCCTATCATTTAGTCACTCTCAATAGTGTCCAGAGAAGCCCTCCAGCTGCTTGGCATTGAATCTGTCTCCATCTCAAACTGAAGCCAAGTTAACAACCTACCTAAGCACTCATTGGCCAGGTCTTAGGTCACATGACCACCCCTGGGGCTGTAGGGGTTCAGCATTCCCCCAGCCCTGTAACCTGACATTGGGGTGAGCTTGGTCCCTAAAGGACTTGTACAATGTGCAGGGGCCCTGACCTACTCTGCTGAATGGTTTTGTTAACTTGACCCAAGTTAGAGTCGGCTGAGAGGAGGGAACCTCATCTGAGAATATGACCCCCAAGATCAGGTTGTAGGCAAGCCTGTAGGATATTTCCTTAATTAGTGGTTCATGGGGGCAGGCCCTGCCCATTGTGGGTGCTATCACCCCTGACTGGTGGTCCTGGGTTCTATATGAAAACAGAGTGAACAAGCCTTGAGAAGCAAGCTGGTAAGCAGCCTCCTCCATGATCTCTGTATCAGCTTCTGCCTCCAGGTTACTTGTTTGAGTTCCTGACTTGGCTTCCCTCAATAGAGTCACAGTTATGATATGCAAACCAAATAAACCCTTTTCTTCCCAAATTGCTTCAGTCATGGTGTTTCATTACAGCAACAGAAACCCTAAGACACCTATTGAGGAGTACTCTGAGTGCTTTGATGTCTAGCGTGGGCATGGAGTGGAAGCCAGAAGCCAAGAACCAACATCTCCAAGGGATGGGATGCGTTCCAGGGGCTGGACAATGGGCAGCAGCACGAGGGGGGTAAGCTTGTGGAAGGCAGGAGTGTAGTTGGAGTTAGGGAAAAATGACAGTTCAAAAGGCACCAAGGAGCCCCAGAGCTCAGGAAATGTCTCCAAAGAGGGTTAGCAGGCAGACGGAAGACAAGGTAGGGATTTCACGGTGCTGGCTGTGGAGTACTGGGAACACTCAGGTAGGCAAAGCCAACCCGTAGTCTTCAGGAAACTTTAAAAATACCCGTGAGGCTGGGCAAGGCTGTTCCCTAGGCCTAGCCCCCAGTCATGGCCCTGTGGACAGGGCCTGAGCCTTCTGGGAGTCGTCACTGACCAGCTTAGGGATGGCAGAGCCCAATTCGACATGGTAACTGGCCATGCCTTTTTCAGGGAACCTTCAGTCAGGTACCAGACTTCAAGAGGCAGTGAAGTGACCACTTTGTTCAGGTAGCTGGGTCTGCCTCATGTTCACACCTGCCAAGAAACGCTGGGCCCTTCCCACCCTCAGCAACTGACCCAGGGAGGGCCCTTCCCCACTTTTTAAAAGTGACAGTTAAATAGCACCCCGTATCTCTCTCCTAACCTGGCCCCAGCTCACCCCCACCTCGTATGTGTACACACTGTTCTAGAACTTTGCGGGTCTTCCATTTGCAAAATTGTCCAGTTAGACCAGACCCTGAGCTCTAACCCCCAACAATGTGGCCAGCTAATCTGTATACGCTGGACAGCGCAGTGACCCGAGGCTGGGAACCACTCTCTTCACACTTCTTAGAGGTGCTGTGCTCTCTGCTGGCCAGCATCTCAGGGCACACTTGCCCCACTTCTGCCAGCGCGGGCTGCCAGTTGTCTGGCTGAGCTTAGAAACCTCGACTCCCCCCACAGGCCCACAAGACAACAACAAGGGGTCAAGGTTGGAACCGTTTATTGTGCCCCAGGAGGGCGGCGGGCGGAGCAAGGAGATACAGCAGTATCTCCTCAGCCAAAGAAGCATTTAACTACACTGTGGCCATGAAGAAGAAAAAAGTACAGAAGAAAAAGTAGACACCATTGAAGACCGTGCGACTATCATTGGGTTTATGGTACTGTTCATATTGAGCGTTCTTCTAGGTTATCTTTGCCTGTGCAACTGTCATCGATGCACTACCATTGAAAAAACGTATCGAAAAATGGAAGGTATCAACCCGTCAACCCGGTACAGAGGAGATTCTTCAGAGTCATGAGCTGTTGGGCCCTTAGTAGTAGTATAACCTATATACTATACAAAATGATAAAATCATGTTAACCTTAAAAAAAAAAAAAAAAAAAAAGAGCCGGCCGGTGGTGGCGCACGCCTTTAATCTCAGCATTCGGGAGGCAGAGGCAGGCGGATCTCTTGTGAGTTCGAGACCAGCCTGGTCTACAAGAGCTAGTTCCAGGACAGGCTCCAAAACCACAGAGAAAC
>NW_004949099.1:2204270-2220027 GCF_000317375.1 Microtus ochrogaster
GGGCCGGCCGCGGCGGGGCTCGGGGGTGGAACGCGGATGAGCCTGCGGGGAGCGCGGCGGGGCTGCGCCGGCTCCGGAGCTCTGGGCGTGCGCGCTGCGCTCTGGAGGAGAGCGCGCCCCGCTCCGCTTTTATTTCCCCGTGGCGGACCACGTTGAGAACAACAGCCTGGGCCCAGGCCAGCGCCAACTTGTGCTTCTTGGAGTGCCTTCCGCGGCCGCTGGCTCCTCCGCCCGTGGCTTCCGGGCGCGACTGCACCCTCAGCAGTGTGCCCTGGCCAGGGTCCGAGCCCGCTGCGCGGCACAGAGGCAGCCTGCACCTAGGAGGGGCTTTGCGGAGGGGCACAGAGGTGTGTACCCCAGGCTACACGAGCGTGGAGGAGGGGGGGCGCACGGTTTGAGAACGATTATCGTGGGCCTAGGGCGAGACCCCAAGGCCCAGAGCTTTGCAGGGGGCAGCCAAGGGTGCTCCTCGGGCACCCGATTTAGGTCTGGGCCCCGGGGACCACAGGCCTACCCGCAAGCTGGGCTTTAATTTGTCCGAACTAACACAGGGTACGCCCTCATGCGGCCGACAGGAGCAATGCGAAGAACGAGAAGGTTCTGGGGCGGGGGTCTCCTTTGGATCCTAAGGAGACAGCAGAAGGGAGGTCCCCTGAGGTTGCTTGCTTGGGATCTTGGGCTCTGGGCACCAGACGTCCCAAGGGAGTGTCAGCGCTGGTACGACCACAAGGGCCTCTCCCCAGACACTGCTTCACTATTCCCTGGCACCAAGTACCCCATTTTGTGATGCTTAAGTAGCTGTCCCTGGTCCCATCTAAACGAAATGGGGGGCTTCAGGATGTACAAGTGTGAGGTTATGAGCCCCAGAGGCATGTCCCTGAGAGGGTGTGGCAGGGAGTGGCTTTTGGGGTCGAATACTGCAGCATTTGGTAAGGGAGGGCTTGTAGGTGGAGATGGGAATGAATGGTTCAGGCAGTGGCCAGCCTGTGAAGGACATAGTAGATACCAGTTGGAGTACACGCAACTTTCGCTGATAGTTGTCAAGCAGTTCCCTGGCCTCTTGAGTGAAGGGAGAGTTTGCCTGGAGATCAGGAAGGCCCTAACTCACCCCACTGATCTCATGAAGAAAGGGAAACCCAAGATTCTTGGCCATCAGAGATGCCTTTCAAACTACTGGGTCTACCTGCCTCTCTTCCCCCATCCCTGTAGTGGATTTTTCTTTGGGTCGCCAGCTCACAAATAATGACATGGAGACTTACTAATTGTGAAAGCTGGGCCATAGCTCAGGCTTGTTTTCAACGAGCTCTTATAACTTAAATTAACCCGTTTCTCTTCATCTATTACCTGCCACCCACCCTGCTTCCTCCATAGCGCCTCGAATTTCTCTCAGTGCCTCCATTCCTCTTCCTTCTTCCTCTCTCTGTCCTGAAGTCCCGCCTATACCTCCTGCCTAGCTATTGGCCATTCAGCTTTTTATTACACCAATTACAGCATTACACCTTCACACAGAGCACAAATATGCCCCAGCACACCCCATCAAAGGAGAAGGGTGGTAAGGATCATCAGGAAGTAGGCAGGGGTTTAGCCGAGATCAGAGCCAGAATTGCCCCATCAGGAGGAGACGCTATGGAACTCTTCATTGACACACAGTTTGTGTGGGGATGCTCTCTCCGGGACTCAACACGCTATTTCCAGAGCAGCTCATCCTGGTGACTTCAAACACCTTGGGCTGATGGCACCCACTCCTCCTCCACGCAAGCAGAAACCTGATGCCTCCTGCTCTATGCGCTAGAATGCTGCCCACAGGCTCACTTGGAGCTTCAGGCGGAAGGGCTGATTGGTCTTTCACCCCTTGCGGCCAGTCTATTGGTTCCCGTCAGTTTGTGGTAGAATAGCCTTGGGAAAAAAGGGAAGGTGAAGAGAGCCCCTCCCTCTTGGTCTAGTTGGTCTTTCTTGATAAGAGTCAAGAAACTTCAGTACACCACTAAACCTAAAATTGCCCACAGAAATATGCTTTTCCTAAGACATCGGAAAATCAGATGAGCTCTCGCTAGCTAGGGACACAATGTCACCTTCAGTTATGTCAGCTTGGCACTCTTTGCTGACCTTCAGAATGCAGCTCTTAAAAACACCTTATTTCATTTGCAAAATGAGTTTTGTTTGTTTGGTTTTTGAGACAGGATTTCTCTTTGTAGCCCAGACTGTCCTGGGACTGGCTTTGTAGACCAGGCTGGCCTCGAACTCACTGAGATCCACCGGCCTCTGCCTCCCAAGTGCTGGGATTAAAGGCACGGGCCTCCACTGTCTAGCACAAAAGACAAATTACTTAAGATTTTAAAAACTGAGACAGATCATGTACTTTTACCCACTCTTAAACTTTCCTTGCATTTTAAGCTTTGCTTAAATCTTTAAACCGTCCTGTAAGTGATCTCCTCTGAGGAATGTAACTTTAGAAAGTTGTTATAAAGATGACTGGGTGTGGCTGTGTGTGTGCACGCACACACAAACACACATGCATGGCTTGGTGTCTCCCTCTGCTAGCTCGGCTGGCCCACAAGCTCCTGGCATCTGCTGTGTTTGCCTTGGCAGTGCTAGAGTTACAGATGTGCAGACAGACCCAGATGGGCGCCAGGGATTGGCTCTCAGCTGCTCCCACCCAGTCCCCTCCCCTCCCCTCCCCCTACCATCCTTCCTCTTCCCTCTCCTTCCCTTCCTCTCCCTCCTTTCCCTCCCACACCCCTGTCTTGGAATTGCAGATTACCGTAGGTGTGGCGAAGGCCACATACAGCTCCACACCTTCACATTCAGAGTTCCCTTCAGTTTTTAGGGACCTCTGCTCAGGCCCAACTAGTTTGTGGTTTTGATGTAGAAAGAATGAGGACTAGCCACTAAGAAGTAGAGCTGGAGATGTGTTAGAAAGATGCTCGAGAGAATGAAACACAGCTTCCCTGAAGGAGTCAGGATCCCTAGCTGTGTGTACCATTTGGTGGCTCTCAAGTTACATCTCAAAAGATTGCTAAGAAACCCTCCTTCCTTTTCCCTTCCTCCATGCATAAAGCGAGTGGGGACACACTCACCCATGTGTGTGGGTGTCTTCCCGTCATGCTTCACCCTAGTTTTTAAAGATAGTTTACTTTGTGTATATGAGTATTGATGCCTTGGCTGGGATTACCTGGTTAGCTAAAACCCGGAGCCACGAGGACTGCAGAGGGTGCAAGGTGTGTAAACGGGGTCTGGTGAGAGTCCTGGAAGATGCAGGCTGATAGCTGGGGAAAGAGACAGCCTTAATCAGTTACTCGTGTTGGAATTCTTGCTTCAGCCAGATTCTGGGATGAGGGGCTCCCCTCTCTTTTCATGCCCCATACTTTCCTCTATCTTTCTCTCCTGCCTCACTTTTAACTGTCTGAATAGCGAGCCTCTCTAGCTTTTCTCCACTCTGACTCATTCTGAAGTGTTTTCTGAGAAGCAGGCAAGGACCTCCCTTCACCTAAGTGGAGGTCTCCAGGCAGTGCTGGCCGCTGTGTTGGGCTGCCTATTCCTGACGCTGCTGACAGTCAACCTACCCCACATCTGTCAAAGCCTCTACCCTCACCTCACCCCACATCTGTGAGAGGGGCGTGGTGCCAGCCTCTGCTAATAGACTCCAGTGGCTGTGCAACCGGCAAGGTGAGTCCTGCAGCCACCGGTCCAGGCTGCTCCCTGGCTCCAGCTTCAGCCTCTAGCCCTTTTCTTCCTTACACTCCCCTGAGGGCTCCTGCCTGAGGTGGCTGCGGCTGCACAGGCAGTCTCAGGGCGCACGATGCTGCCTCCCAGTATTGTTTCCTTTACGGCCTTCCCGCCACCAGGTGCGCTTCTCTGTTAGCTGTGGGCTTGGCTCTGGCTTGTGAGTTTTTGTTATTGTTGCTTTTGTGTCTGTATGCAGTTTTTTCTAGACAGACTTGTTATTTAAATTTTTAGAATTGTATTTAGTGAGGTGGGAAGGGAGGGCGTGTGTGTGTGTGTGTGTGTGTGTGTGTGTGTGAGTGTGTGTGTGTGTTAAAGGACATCTGGTGGTAAAGCTTTCCACCATGTGTGTGCTAGGGATCAAAGCAGGCTTGACAGCAATCCCAACCCCACGACTTGATAATTTGCCTGATGTGAGCTCCCCACACCCAGTCAGACGGCATTTGAAGTGAGTGACCCTTCTCTTTGACGTTCCTGTAACGGAAAGTTTTTGGGGACTGGGCTCAAGGAAGACACTGAGGCTGACTGCCATTGGAGTAGGGGATTTATTTGGATATTAATGCCATGGAAAGAGCATGGTGGGGCCCCAAGGAGAGCGCTCAGGCCCTTGAGGCAGAGTGGGAGTCCCTTCTTAGTGGTTTTCTATCTGGCAGCTGAGCAGGCACAGCACCAGCTTGCTCTCCAGGGAACGGATGTTTGACACCAAAGCAGTAAGAACAGTTGGAAGGGTGGCAAGGCTAATTGGGCCGAGCTCATTACGCTCAGAGCACTCTCATGTTCTGGAGTCTGGCAGTCTGCGGGCTGTAAACTTCCTTCAGGGAATAATTAGTGTGCCCTGCCATTCTCTTGGAAACAGGGCACCTGAGTCTGTCAGAGGTCCACAGTCCACAGGCTCACCTTTCCTCCAGGGCAGCTGGAGGAGGCTGCTGCAGGTGACATATTCTGGTGAGCTCATCTGAAAGCTCAACACTGGCAAGAGTGGAGGTGGTCTCCAGCAGCGGCTCTCACCTTCAGAACGCTGCAACTCTTTAATACCCCCAGACAGAAAAGTATTTTTGTTGTTAATAAATAACTGTAATTTTGTAATGTAAATATCTGTGTCTTCCGATGACCTTGGGCGACCCCTGAAAAAGAATCATTTGATCCCATAGGGGTCTTGACCCCCAGGTTGAGAAGCACTGTTGACACTTCTATGCCCCTGCTGTTGGCTCCCAACACTTCCCAGTGCAATTGGAATGTTTCCAAGAATCTCCTCTTGGGGAAAGGAAAAGGCTGAATGTAGAGGGGAGCTTGTTTTCTGGAAAGAGATTTCAGATTCCGACAACATGTCCGACCTCTGCTAGACAAGATGGTAGGCAGGATGATGCTGGGGCTCTTGTTGGGTCTCTTTGTTCCTTCCCTGTGTGGTCACTAAATCTTTCCTCTCTACTGCTTCTTTGATAGACCTGTTGAGGATGATGGTGGAACGAACTTCTTGGGCTGCTAAGGCCCAGACCCTGGTCCTAGCAGCTGGAATACCAGTCTCATATTCGTGTAGAGAAAGCAGCTTCAGAACATGATGGACAGGAAGCAAAGTGCAGCCTGGCTGAAGTGATCCACACAGACGCAGGGAAGAAGACCAGGATTAAGATCCCACAACTCTGACTGAGTGGTGGGGGCACCTGTTCCCTACAAGCTGAAAGGTCTTGAATAGTGGGGTTCAGAGAGGACAATGAGATGGATTGTGGGGGTAAGGAGTTCATTAGAAGAGTTATTGATGCCATGGACAGATAGCAGCATGGGTGTCAGCAGACAAAGTCTGGGTCCCTGAAGGATGGGGGTTCACAGCCTGAAGTCAGGCTCTCTCTCATTTTGCAGCAAATAACAGGGAAGGGGGAGAGGACGGGGGTGCGTGACCACAGTAGCCACAAGTCAGAGATCTGGGCACTTGGAAGTCTGTTAGCTAGAGACTGACAGACAGTGCCCTCAGTGGGGTACCCATCAGTATCTGGCAGGAGAGGGGAGGTGGGGGGGGGAGGAGAGGGTCTGCTGTAGGTGTGACATCTGAGTTCAGTTTGGGTTGTAACAGGCTGAGCCTGGTAAAGGGAGGGAGGGCCCGTGCTGCTCTGAAGTCCTGGCTCAGAGCTGGAGGCTGTGCATGCCCTGGCCTTCTGCAGTGGCCAGCAAGATGGGGTGAGGGAGTAGTGCTCCCCCTTTAGGAACATCAGGTGGCTTTAGGCCTGGCTGGGAGCACAAAGGGGAAGTCTCAGCCACTAGGATGGTGGGAAGGTGCCTTTAAGATGCAAATGAGTATCGTGAAGCTGCAGGAGGCCTTGTTATTCGACTGGGACCCCTTTTGTCTCCACTCCCCAGTTTGGGCAATGATGGGGGGCTTGCTGGTCAATGGGAAGTGCCTGGGGGGCCCTCCAGATCGGGAGATCAGCAGAGGGGCTGCAGTGGGATTCCAGATGAGGGCAGACCCCAGTCGCAGACAGTCCTGGCTATGCTGGAACCTAGCAGAGGCTTTGATGTTCTGAGAAAACATGTCCTAAAGAGGCCCCTGTGGAAAGGACCATGAGCCAGCAGGCCAGGGCTTCACCATGGAGACCCTTGCAGCCTAAGTGTAGAGTTCTGATTCGGGTGCTGGGCCTGAGAAGCTGTACCAGAGTTACTGCTCTACTCTCTCCTACCCCACTCCAGAGCTGTGCAGGGCCATTCAGAGACTGGAGGATGGGTAGGGAGCGTCCGTCCCCCCCCCCCCCCCGCTGTGTGCCGTCTTTTGGACAGCATCGCACTATCGGCCTAGGCCAGGTCTAGATTCCTTTCTCATCCCCTTCTGCTCTTCTTTGTGTGCCTTGAGCCCCATTTCAGCTTCTGGTGCTGTAGTGTGCCCAGATCTGAGTTTGGAGGGTATCTGCTTAAATGCCCAGGAGTATTGTTTGACATGTGAGCTGGGCTTGCAGAGGAGAGCGGGAGAGACAATGGTTAGAACAGATAGAGGAGAGTAGAATTTGGAATCAAATTTTGTGGGTGACAGCAGCCAGCATAAACAAATGATCTGGACATAGTGTCGTATCATGGCAGTTGGTTCCGGAGGCTGAGGCCCTTGGAAGGGAGCTCCTTTATGCTGCTCCTGGGTTTCGGCACCAGACAAATGAAATGAGAGGAGGATACCACTACCCTAAAGTCTGGGTAAAGAAGCTAAGGGAGAAAGCAGGCCGAGGGCAGAGTCCAGGCTGACCTTGAGAGGGAGGGGCAAAAGAGGCAGCCTGAGCTAAGAGACCAAGAGGCCTCTTTAGCAAAAATGACAGGGGGTGGGGGGTGGAGGAGGAGCGCAGAAGCCCAGCCCTTGGGGTAAGAAGAGCTGGAGTCACAAGCACTGAGTGATGCTGGGGCAGCTGGCCAGTGTCCGCTTTGATATGTTAATGGACACCTCAGCCATTTGTCCAGTGTTTGAGACCTAACAAGGGACACATGGATAGTGATAGAAATAGAGGCAGTTTATTAAGAAAGAAAAGGGCACTCTTGAGGGTGGCAGCAATGCCAGTGAACTGGGAAAAGCCACCTGGCACCAGACTTCTGGTCCTTTATGTTATTAACATAGCAGCTGCCCTCTGCACTGGTGTAGTGTGGCCTTTCCTTTGGCGTGGCTAGGAGGGCGTCCCGGCTTTGCTCACTGACATGTCTGTCTTGATGCTCCTTCTCCATCCTCCTGCTGTGCCCCCACAGCCCCCCCTCGGCCCCCGTAGTTTGCCACCCTCCTCGGGCTCTTGGGAAGACCAGCTTAGGGAGCAGCTCTGCTGAACCCCGATGTAATTTCATTTCCTGTTTTCCATTCTCACTACAAGTTCCTGCTTCTTGTCTCTTGCTGTCCATGCTGACCGCCTTGGGTGCCTGCTACCTACCCTGGGCCCTGCCACCTGCCCCGTGACCCTTAGTTTGGAATTGCTGTTTCCTGCATTCTGACTCAAAAGGGTTGTGCAGGGTGTGTTAATAAAGACCCATCCCTAGGCCTTATCCTAGATTTCCCGTGCTCGGCGCCAGAACTGGAGGCCCTTCACCTTCCCACTAAAGCCTTGGACATCCAGTTGCTTTGGGGGAAGGGGTCTATCTTCACCAGGTGCAAGTTTACAGTCTTGGTGGGGGGCTGTTAGTCCTGCTTGAACTCTCCCAGTGGCACTGATCACACCTTGTTTTTGTCCCTGAAGAAGTGATGGGTCCCTAAGGAGTTGGGATGGGATGAGAGGCCACTGTGGAAGGGCCTAGGTGAGACCTGTCAGCTAGACTCCCCATCTTGCTGGACCTCTGATCTCACTTGACTGGGGGAAGGAGGCAGAAACTTCAACCTAGGACAGCAGAGCAGGCCCTGGCAGGGGTTCCTGAGAGCAGTGTCAGGTAGCTGGGAGAGACTGGCTGTGACAGATAGTGACTCTTTACTGTTGGGCCCACTCAAGCAGTGCTCTCGCTTTCTGGGATCCTGGCATTAGCTAGAGGAAGACTCGATAACTCCTACTACACAGCCCGGCACATAGTAGGCCCTCAATAAATATTTGTTGAATGAATGAGATATGACTCAAGCCAAGAACAGACTTTGGGTGTTTCTGACTCTTTCATGCCACCATCTACACGGGAGCTTCATGGGGTCTAGGGCACCCAGCAGGGCAGGTGGTGGGACCTCACCTCAGAACCTAGCATAAAGGTAATTGTGGCTCTTGTGAGGGACACAGAACTTCCTTTTAATACAGATAGCTTCTTGCCCCATTAGGGCTCGGGAATCCTGAGCTCCCCAACTTAGAAGCTGATCAGCAGCTGCTGGGGCCACACCACCGCTTCTTTACTGCCATCACATTCAGACATGGGCAGTGTCACAAACTGGGCATCGGCGGCGTCTGACTGCAGGTGAGTTAGCAACACCACATTTCTGCCGAGATCCCAGGGCTCCAGGATCCTGGCCCCTGCCAAACTCTTGGGCTTTGTCTTCTGCCCCATGCTCCTCCTTTGCTATTCCTCAACAGGTCGTTCTGGTTCCTTTTCATTAAGCTTTTTCTGCAATATCCATCCCTCTGTCACAGAGACTTGGTCTTCACAATGCCAAGTGATAGAGATCTAGAACTGTCACACTATCTTGGACTATATTTATGAAAGATTAAAAAGCAAAGCAAACCTCACCAAGCTGGCACTGCTGGGACACCTCAGAAGAGGATCTGTCCTGTTCTCCTAGGACAAGAGTGTCTATGAGAGATGGCCTTTAGGAGGAGCCCTTGTCCCAGCCTCCATCTTACATGAAGAAAGAGGTGGGGACCAGGATGTGTATCTGGAATATCGTCCAAGCAGATTTCCTACGTCCTGCCCTCGCCCTTGCAACTGTCCAGCTAACGGGGTCACATAGAGGCACCTGGCAGGCCACCTCATAGAGGATGAGAAGCTGCAGGGTTGGACACAGGGTACAGAAGGGTACCTCAGCCTCCTGGGTCTCTGGCTCAAAGACAACCTTTAGGTATCCCAAGCGGACTCTACATATGTGCCACTGGCAACAGTTCCAGAAACTGTCTAGCCTCAGGAGACAGGGCATGTGTGTGGTTTGCTGGTTCAGTCCTGTGCTCTGCCTACACTGGGAAAGGTCCATAGGGCTCTGTAACCCCCAACCAGCTTTTCTTTGTTGACATCACAGAAGAAACTAATGAATTTTTCTGGTAATTCTACACTCTGGGTCTTCTCTGTTTAAGGTCAGCAACTAATGTAAACAAACATGCCCAATAAAACCCAGCAAGTATTTGAGAGACACTGTCCACCATGAGAAGCAAAAAGGCCATATCTGCCCTTTATCAGTGAGTACTGAATAAGGAAGAGAGCATATTTGGTAGAAAATGTTCATTTTGCAAAAATTTTGAATACTTCTCTACCCCTCCCCCCCAAGTTTCAGGCCTTGACCTGAACAAAGAAAATTTCAGTTCTGTGACCCATACTTTTCACCTTGAAAACTGTATTGTCCATTGTCTTTATTTAAGGGGACTGAGCTGGCTCAGTAGTGAGTACTTTCCTAGTCATCGAGGGCCTAGGTTCTATCCTGCCACCAAAAAAAAGAACAAGTTTACAAAAATCAATGGACTGTTTTTCTCCCTTAGAAGTTTTCAGAGGAGATTTAGGCGAATTTTCCTCTAAAGTTCAGGAAAGGAAATGTATTCCTCATGTAAAGAGCACCCACCAGCAGGGCTGAGCAGGCTGTGGGTGACCACTGAGCACAGCATGACACAGCCCAGAGGCAGGAGCTCTCCTCTTTCTGGAAAGTTTTCAGAGTTACCTTAACTATTCATCTGGAAGCAAGAGCCAGAGTTCTTGTCTGGGTAAATGGTACAGCGAGTAGCTTTAGGCAGTACAAGAACATGCTTTTCACTGTTACACAAACACACACACATATACACACACATCAGTCCTGCCTCCTCACCCCTAGCCTCAAATAAAAAGGTGTTTTTGGTTTTGTTGCTTTTTAGTGTCATCATTCCCATGCTATCCCTAAAGTCGAGGGTCAGTACAGCAGAGAAAGCCAGTGGCTGGGTTCTTTCATTCCTGGGTGGCCTGGGTCAGGACCAGTACCATGGACAAAGACCTTGGGCACTTTTATAGCCCTCAAAGACAAAACCTCAAGAATCAAACTTTTGAGAGCCAGACACGATTTTATAGGCATTGCACCGAAGAATGGGGAGGGCAGAGGCAGGAGGATCCCTATGTTTGAGGCCAGCCTGGTTTACATAGTGAGTTTCAGGACAGCCAGGGCTATGTAAAGAGACCCTGTCTCAAAAGACAGCTCCTGCCCTGGAATAAAAAAAAAAAAAATGATGGGGGAAAGATTCAGCCTCCTGGAAGTCTCTTGGTCCACAGCTGCATTGATCTGAGGAGTGCCTGCCCTTGCCCCATCCAACTGGGTCTATTGCTGCCTTTTTTTCTTTTTTCTTTTTTTTTTTTTAAACGCTGCCATAGGTCCTCCCCTGTGGGGATAAAATCCAATGTCTCTGGAGCGAGGTGTTAGGGTCCTGCCTTTCTAGAACACCCATTCTACCTGGGGGCCTTTCCGTGGTTTCCGCTAATGGCCCCAAATACTTCCCCATGCCCTGCTCCTCCACAGAAAGGCCGGCTCCAAACCCCCCATCTGAAGTAGGGTTGCCCGGCCCCATTCCTGTGCCTTGTGCATGTTTTTCCTTCAGGGCACTTGAGGTCCTGTGCTAGCTAGTCTCCCCTGGTCCTATTGGCCACTCTGTGTAACCGAGTCCTATGTAACTGGGTCTCATGCTCACAAATGTTCATTTGCTTAAGTGAGCTAGGAAGGGCCTGGGTCCTGATGCTGGTTGCCCTAAGTGCTGCCAGAGCTGTGGCAGGCAACCCACAAGGTCGCTGCCCAGCCCAGGTTAGCAGGGAGGAAGAAAGGGTTTGTTTCTGAGGTTGTCCTGGCCTGCAGAGGCCCAGATCTTAGGAAGAGGCAGCCGCCTTTCCCAGCTTTCAGGCCCCGCTGCAGGAGGCAGCAGCACCTAGTGCCCGACTGCCTTGCAGTTCAGCGGTTGGCCGTTGGGTAAACGTTGGGAGCGCCCCACCCCTTCTCCGCCCCGTTTCCATGGATACCACACTTCCCCACCCCCACCAGTCAAGGAGGCGGGCCCCCAGTGCGGACCCTGTGCAGCCACCGTTCACAAAGCCACTGTCTCCTCACCGACCTTCTCCAGGGAAGCGCGTGGGGGTGTTGGAATGCTTATTGCCGGACCAGCCCTGCTCTAGTGTTCTTTGCAGCCCTGTTCGTTTGATCTGATGAGTGGTTTCCTAGCAGAAGCCATAGAAGGCTCAGAGGTTTCCCCTTGGGCTATATTCCAGGTAACCCAAGGCCATTGTCTTGGGGACTTTCCTCCCACACATCAGGTTACTGTACCTCCTCTTTACTCTTTGTCTAGAAAAGTGAGGCTAACCCACCTGCAAGTAGACGGTCACCTGGCAGAGCTGGCTTCTCCAGTGACCACAGGATGGAGCCCATTGCTGTGTCTCCCAGGCCTGTGCAGTCAGCACCTCTGGCCCATTATCTCAGATCCAGACCACTGGTCACTATGGGGTTAGGGACACTGGGACCAGTGGTTCCCATACTTGCCTGGGACACAAAGGCAGCCACATCAAGCATACCCTAAGGTCTTTTTGTCCACGTGCTCACAGCCCCAGTCTGGAGTTTGTTTCTGATCAATTTTGTCCCAGAAAATCACACAAACCAAAACTGAAACAAAACAAAACCCTATAAAACATCAAGACAACAAAACAAAAACTCCACAAAAACAACCCCCCAAAAATGCAAAGCAAAATACAAAGCACTCACTGGTCAAATCCCTCTCAGGACTGCTGAGCCTCCAGGGCCAGGGAGAAAGGCCAGTGAATGAAGCACCCTGTGAAGGTGGGGCTGGAGGGGACAGAGGCCCTACCACGGTGTAGCCCAGTGTGGACGCCGGGATACATGACCTGCTTGAGTACGGGTGTGTGTGTTTAACCTTATTTTCCCCTAAGTCTTACTGGGGTAGCAATAGCGAGGAATGCCAGAAGAGGGCGCCAGATTGCCTGGAGCTGGAGTTGTCAACAGCCGGGTGGATGCTGGAAATGAAACCCTGAGCCTCTGAAGGAGCAGGGTCTTTTCTTTCCGCTGCTCTGTGGCCAGCCTAGCACCCAGGAGTCTAAGGCCCTGTTTCAAAACAAAACCCTGAGAGTAAAGCAAAACTGAAGACAGTTCTGTGGTGGCAAATGGGACCACAGGCTGTAGCCCCTACTCCTGGCAGAAGCATGCAGCTAAAGCAGGTTTGCTATTCCCGGGTCAGAGGGTGTCTAGACTGGATGGACAGAGGAACGGGGAGGACCCAGGGGCCTGTAAAATACCTAAGCCAGGGTCAGTGGAACAAAGGGCTTCTAGCTTCTCCCATTCTGAGTGGATGAAGTTGTTACTTTTCTTTTCTCAGGGTCTCATCGGTCTTTCCCAGTTCGATATTTTGTTTATGCCAGAAGGGACTCAGTAACTCTGTAGACAGCTGTTTTCTCTGGTTATATTTCTTGGGGGTTTACCAGAATTTCAGAAGAACTGACTTGACTGAAAATCTTGGAAGACTGAGTTGGCTGTGACCCAACTGGTACTCCAAGGGTCCCTTCTGAGCTAGGGAACACACTGACCACAGCTAGCATAGTGAACGCCCACTCCAGCAGGAGGAGGAGAGTAGGGGCTCGGGCTCTGATGGGGTGGGGTGATCTGACCTTTTTAGGGCTGGAAGGAGACTGATTCCTTGAGAACCAGAGTGGGTGCTTAGGCTGCCGTTCCTAAGCCAAGAGGCTGGGCAAACTGGACCTCAAGAAATGGACAGCAAGGAATGGAGAGTTTTCTCAAGGAGGAAGGGGCGGAGAGGGCAGAGCCCCACTCAGTCCACCTGGGGAAGGATCTCGGGGAAGCTCAGTCCTCGCCAGATCACTGGGTGTCTGGTGCCTGGCTGTGAGCACTTGGGTGAGCTGTGATCCTGGCTGTGAGCACTCGGGTGAGCTGTGATCCTGGCTGTGAGCTGTGGGCCTGGCTGTGAGCTGTGATCCTGGCTGTGAGCACCCCAGTGAGCTGTGGGCCTGGCTGTGAGCTGTGATCCTGGCTGTGAGCACTCTGGTGGGCTGTGAATTGGTGTGTGCAGGACCTGGGGTAGGCTGGCCATGGGACGACTGCTCAGCTGCTTTCTATGTAGATACTGACAGTGACCATGGCATGGCCAGGCCAGGAGAGGTAGTGCCGAAGTGGAGTAGATGCCACTTAACCATGGGAAGCCATGGTCATGTCACAGGGATTCTGGAGGTAGTGGCCATGAGTGCTTGCATCTTTGTACCAATCAGATGTTCCCCACCCCACTAGGGGTGGCTTTAGGCCACTGAGGAGTCTCCCTCTCTGTGAGGTGTGAGGGCATTGTCACAGGGGCCACTGGATTCACCCTCTGAGGTCACTGTGTGACAGGTGCTACTTGTTGTCACCTTGAATACTTGTCCTGATGGTTATGTAGTGAGATCCAAAGGGAAAGGTGGGTATGAACAGCCACTGTTTGTTGGAGAGGGCAGGGACCACTTGTTTGTCCTGGCTGCCCAGAACCGAAATAATCACACAGAAACTATATTATTTAAAGACACTGCTTGGCCCATTAGCTCTAGCTTCTTATTAGCTAACTCTTACATCTTAATTTAACCCATTTCTATTAACATGGCTGTGGCTAAAGTTCTGGCATCCCATCTCTGGCGGCTATATGGCTTCTCTCTGACTCCGCCCTTCTTTCTCCCAGCATTCAGCTTAGTTTCCCCCCCTACCTAGTTCTCCCTATCAACAGGCCAAGGCAGTTTCTTTATTCATTAACCAAGACAGAAGGACCTCCCACATCAACTGTTGAACACTGGGCAGATTAGGTAGCAAATGGTAAGCCCTGTATGTGTCTGAAACCTTGCTGGCCAAGTCTGAAAGGACCTGTGAGCTGCATGGAACCTATTTCAATTGGATGACATTCGTCTCAAAGACAGGTCACATGTACTCTAGCAGCTGTGATCTGAGGACTAGATGGGAATATGGTGTCGGAGGCAAACCTGTGGGCTGTCAGCTGTGGCTGGTAATGGGCTAGTGGGCGTGGCTTGTGAAGGTTCAGAGGGAAGTGTGACTCAGGGCTGTTCATGTGAGCCATGGTCTCTGGTCAGCTGGGGCGAAGAATTGGCTGTGATTAATAACAGTGTCATGGTGGTTAATTTTCTGGGAAGTAGTTCTTCCAGGTCAGCACACGGGCTGTGGTAAGAGGGACCAAGGCTGTATCCCATGCTGGCAGCCAAACTTTAGTGGCAAGAGAGCTGCGGGAAATGCCAGTACTGGGATGACCCCACAGACAGCGGGAGGTGTGCAGTGGAGCTGGCATGAGCCTGAGGCCGACTGTGCTGCAGAAGGCAGAGCCGAAGCGCTGGTTGGGCCCTTTGGAGCCCAGATTATAAATGGATTTAAACACTGGACACTGAGCTCGGATTGCAATTGTGCCCTGGGTCTTCCCTTCTGGAATTAGGAGGGTATGCATGTGTTCTATCTGTTTCTCTAGGATTTCTGCAGGTGACTCTTCACTGTCAATGGATGGGTCCCAGGATAAGCAGATCAGTCCTGGCTCCTGGGCTTCCCGTAGTGTGCCAACAGGCCAAGGAGCTGGAGCCTGCCTACTTCCTTTCTGCATCTGACTGTGCTTCCAGCTCTGTGACTGATGATGAGATCACGTGAGGCTGGAGTAGAACAGCACCCATCACATAGGCAAATGGGCTCCAGTTCCTCTTGGGTTCTATGGTCTATTAAAGGAGGACACGGCAAATAGAAGGGGAGCCATGGATAAAGTGTGCAAATCCTAGTTAAATCTGGTCCCTCCCTGGGACAGACTAGACCTCACTAGCTGCTCACCGATTGGACATGCTCATCCTGGTGGACAAAGGACCATGGAAGTGAGAAGGCAACTCTGGCCCAAGACTTCTCTTCCTCCTCCATCTCCTTGCGGATAGAACTATCTGGTTCCAAGAAAGGTCCATTCAGCTGTTCCTCAAACACCTAGCACAGTTAGATCCTCAGGAACTCAAACAACCCTCTTTTGTTCCTTGTCAGGAAGCATGGCCCCAATCTCCCCGGAATGTTCCCCTTGCAGTATTCAGAGCCACATATCCACAGACCCTCCTTAGCAGAGTCTAGCAGCAGAGTACTACAGACTGCCAGTCACTTGGTCCCTCCAAGTCTAGCCAGAGCTTCAGGTTAGGCATCGATAAAGCAGAAACTTATGTCAGTTTGGTCCTCTTGACCACAGATGCTCCTGAACTGGAAAAGTTTGAAGTCTTAGAATGTGTGCCCCAATAGGTAAGATGCATCTGCACAAGAGGACAGGTACTTTGGATCTGGCCAGATACCCCTGGACCCAACAGTGTGTTGAGGGTCAGGCTTAGAGAAGAACAAATGCTTTTTGTGTATCAAGTTGTTGCATGCTGGTTTTTTTTTTTTTTTTTTTTTTTTTTTTTT
>NW_004949099.1:2220127-2236352 GCF_000317375.1 Microtus ochrogaster
GACCAGGCTGGTCTGGAACTCACAGAGCTCCACCTGCCTCTGCCTCCTGAGTGCTGGGATTAAAGGCGTGCGCCACCATCGCCCGGCTTGCATGCTGTTTGAGTTCACGGAGAAGCTGAGCTGGCTCTGGAGGTGGGATTTGGACCCAACCATGTTTTGTTTAAAAATGTCTTCCAAGGCCCCTACGTTTTCCTAAGTCAGTGTGGCCGACTCTGTGACAGGAAGAAAGGACAGCAAAATAACCAGAGTAAAGGCCTGTGACCATTCTTCATCTCACACATAACAAAGCTGTCTCTACTACTACGTAATGTTCTTTCAGAACCAGAAGCAGTTAGGGCACATCGCTCTGTGCACTGTATGAAGAGCGTCCTGTGAGCTCTAAAAGGTTTACCTGGGAACTTACCAACCCATAGTTTAACAGCACGTACACAGGTAATGATCATTTATTATGTATGCGGTTTGTTCAACTTTCTTTTACTAAGGTAGTGTTGATGTTATGTTCTGCAGGGTAGCTAGATGTGTTTCCAAAGTGACAAGGGCCTGAGCGAGTTAGATACGGCATGTAGATCAGAGTTCATTTCGCTGATGTTGAATCTCAACTCAAATTGATGGAATTACTACTGGCCTGGTCTCCATAATAATGACAAGAATTGGCTTAAGAAACAAAAATGTACATCTAATCAAAGTTTTTTTTTTTTTTTTTTTTTTTTTGGTTTTTCGAGACAGGGTTTCTCTGTGGCTTTGGAGCCTGTCCTGGAACTAGCTTTGTAGACCAGGCTGGTCTCGAACTCACAGAGATCCGCCTGCCTCTGCCTCCCGAGTGCTGGGATTAAAGGCGTGTGCCACCATCGCCCGGCTTCTAATCAAAGTTTTAAGTGTTTGGCTTTTGCCCAAGCTTTATCTAAATAGTGCACAGTCATTACAGGACCGGGCAGATACTTTCTGGGTGTTCAGTAACTGTATTAGGAGCTACACTAATATTCTCAGAGGGATGAAAAGGCAGGATCTTCCCACCTTAACCGTAGGGACTGTATGGCAGGCATCTTTTAAATGTTAGTTGTAGGAGTCTCATTCCTTCAGAGCCACGGATACCCCATGTGGTGAGCTCTACCCAGTGTCCAGTCTACAAAGAGGAGGGTCAGAACAGAGGGAAAATGTGCTCCATGCTTTCAAGCAAGGCCTTTGACTTGTTCTCACATAGATGGAAAAACGAATCTAAGGAGCCTAGAGGAGCCTGAGGACCAGATCTTCAAATGGCCTTGACAGGGAAACAAACAAAAAATATAATTAATTATGGCCACAACAATGGTCTTGAACACCCAGCAGGAAAGTATAGCCAAGAAGTAGGATGGTCAGCTTGTCTCCAACAGTTTAAGGCAGTGGTTCCCAACCTGTAGGTCGCACCCATTGGAAAACACTTATTTCTGATGATCTTAGGAACTGAGACATCACTCAGTAGCAAAAATATAATTATGAAGTAGTGATGAAAATAAATTTATAGTTGAGGGTTCCTAAGGCCATTGGGAATGTGTTTTCTGGTAGTCGGTACCCACAGGCTGAGAACTGCGGGTCTAGCATCACACCCCTGTACCTTAGCCTTAGATCCGTGTGAGATGCTTACAGGTCCAATTACAGTGCATTAATAGGGCACTCTGCCCTTGCCTGAAGTCCTCCTTCACTGCGGCACCCACCAGCCAAAAGAGGCCGGCCTAAAAAAGGAAGCTAGAAAAATCAAACGACAGCTAAATTTCTTCTCTTTCTGCCTCTCTAGAAGCTGCGTGGGGGGACCTCGAAGTGAGTCTATCCGCTCAGACAGCACTGAAAGCCTGGAAGCAGATCCCGGGCTTAACACTCGGGCCAGCTGTCGATGTGGGACTTTCCTGGGAACGGCTGCCCTACAAGTGCAGGTCTGGCAGGAATGCCAGCCCCTCCAGTGACCCCAGTCTACACAGTGCTGCAACAGGGTCCTCTTCAGAACCACCGCACTGAAGGTAGGGCCTGGTGTCAGAGGGAATTACAGTTGTAAGTTATTCTGCCCAGCTATCTTAATTTCTGAAATTTGTAAAGTTTTTGAGTATTTCTCTGTGGCCCTGAATAGCTTCCCAGAGGCTGGGATAAAGTCATGTCACCACACTGAGCTTCAGCCACGTCTTGTTTCTAATGAGCAAATCTTTTACCATCTTGTTGTTTTTAAATACTTTAGTTTTTGGTGCTGAGATGTGTAGCTCAGTTGGTAGTGTTCACCCCAGGTTTGATTCCTAGTATATATAGCATGGACCAACCACAGTGGCTTGCACCTGTAACCCGGCAGTAAGGAGGTGTAAGGAGGTGCGCACAGGCAGGATGAGTTAGAGGTTCAAGGCCATTCCATCCATAGTTACAGTGAAGCCGAGGTGAGCCTAGGACACGAGATCCTGTCTCAAAACTGAAAACCTTTGTTTTCTGGTGATTTTATAAATGTAGTATTTTTCTTGGTTTGCTTTTGGGATTGTTCCTTGCTGACTTAGTCAGCTCTAACAGTATTCTACATGAGTGTACTGTCTGTGGAAGACATGCTGACCTCTTCCTTTGCAATCTGGATGCCTTTTCTCTGCTTTGTTGATGGTGCCAAAGTATGTGGCCATCTTGTCCACGACCTGAGCTAGAGCACCCGGCCTCTCAGGATTTAATGCCAGCTCTGCCTATGTGGCCTCGTGCTGCCACACACATTTCCACTTTTCTATCATGGGGCTGTGCTATGTTGTTTTGGGATAAAGTGGGCTGATCTAAACCCTAGGAAGCACACAAACTCCAGGTGGTGTTGTGGAGCTCCGGCAGTGTAAAGCATGTGCTTGCCCTGTAGTGTAAACTAAGGCAGTTGTGCCGGAGTGAGGTGCACAGGGGGCCACTCTATAGGAAGGGTCAGGAACAGACTCCCCAGCAACCCTCCAGCCTCAGCCTGCTCTGCCTGGCAGAGGCCATACCACTCATAGTTGCTCGTGATGTGAGGGTTTCTGTGGATTGCGGGTGCAGTCCAAAGTCTTACCAGGCAAGTGTGAGCCTCCAAGTCACACCCTTACCCCCAGAATTTGACTGAGGTGGGCCCTGAATCACTACTAGAAACTCAGGAAGTATTCCAGGTTTTTAAAGTGAAGGTAGAAAAGCTGGATGTATGTAGGGGAAATTGTATTTGACTATTTTTGAGATAGATTCTCTATATAGCCCTGGAACTCACTACACAGACCAGGCTGTCCTAGAACTCAGTGTTCACTACCTACCTCTGCCTCCAGAGATGAAAAGCATGTACCACCTCCCCCAGCCTTATATTTGATTTTTTTGAGACAGGCTTAGGTTGGCCCTGAACTCCCCTTCCTCCTGCCCTAGCCTCCCTCGTGTGCTGTCAAGTCTGTCTTGGGGAAAAGGTTTTATCAGTTCAACTCTGGCAAGATTTGACACTAAATGCCTAAGCTCAAGCGATCCTCCTGCCTCAACCATTTGTCTCATTTGCCTACAAGTATATCACAATGCCCAGAAAAATTTTTAACAATGAAGTCTGTGCCAAGGGGCAGGAGAAAGAAGGAAAGTGAGAGGAGTTTGGAGATTCTGGGAGATGGTTAGTAAGACCTCAATGGACACATTAAGAATCACTGCAATGGCAGCCTCTCAGTCAGCATGTGCCCTGTGTATGCTGGGGTACAGGTTCATGCTGCCAGAAGGGAAGACCTGTGAAAAGTGACAACTATCATTTGGCCCCAGAGTCATTCAGCCCACCTGTCTGACACTGTCACACACACAGATTCCAGGTGTATAATGGCCGGAGGTCACCAGCAGTTTAGGGCTGCTGCTCTTAGGAAACATGTTTTCCATTCCATGCCCCACCTTTCCCAATACTGTGGTTAAGAAAAAGATCCCCACTAGGGCGGTAGGTATTCTAGGATTAGGCATGAAGGCATCCCTGCCTCTAAGCTCCACAAGGGCCCACAAGGGTACAATGAACACAGAGAATGTCTCCACACAGCTGAAGTCTGCAAGAAATAAAAAAAAGACAGGGCAACTTTTCTTTGTTCCTGTTAAATTTTATTGGCATCACGCTCGTCTCTTTACAGAAGAACTCAGCCTACACTCTAGAATGTAGACTTTTGGAGGGGAAGTGCTCTGGGAAGCAAGCCATGATGCAGGGCAGGACCTCGGGAGGGAACAGAACTGCCAGGGCTCAACCCAAGAGACGGTGGGTTAGTGCTGGGCCACACTTGGGTAGGGGGGGAAAAGGAGGGGGTCTGCTAACCTATAGGTACCACCCTGAAAGGAGCGCCTTCTAGAACAAAGGTAGAGTCACTAGGACAGGTCTGGTGGGGTTCTCTTTTCCCCTTAGAGTAGGATATTGATCTAAAGGGCGTAGTAAAGTGTTGAACGGAAGAAAAAAAAAAAAAACTAAGAAGGGGAAAATGAGAATTTAATTTCTAAAATAACAGCAATTTACCCATTGTACATACTACTGTATTATGCAAATCAACCTTTTGGAAAATTTAGACACAGAAGGGAACTGTCTAGTTCAGTTTTCCCTCTGGAGAGATCAAAAGCTTTTGGCTCTTAAGTCTTTGATAAAAGGCGTACATAATTCTTGTGTCTACTGTACAGAATACTGCCGCTAGCTGGACTTCCAAATTTGAGTCTCTAACACTCTTGTAATCCAGACAGGGTTCAACCCTCCACCTTGCACGCCTGCGTTAGAGGACTTAAACACACAATCCAGGAATTCCTTACACTAATTTATACATTTTAATTGGTTGCATATATTAACATGTACTATAAGATTCTTTTCTAAGAAGCATTACATAATAAATGGATACTGTAAAAAGATCTGATTAGTTAAAAGTAACAAGCATTAACAGATACATACAAAACAGCCTGTTCAGAATGGAACGTGGGCACCAGCCTTCCCACAGGACCTTCAAGGAGGGGTAGGGGTAAAGACCACAAGACCGTTAAAAAAAAAATCAGATAATTAGACATAGACGAACTGTGAACAGTTCTCTCACTCTCCAGTGGACAAAAAGAGTAAGCTTTCCATGCCCACTGCACCCCAGAGCACCCAGGGTCTCCGCCATATGCCTGCCGTACACAAGGCTCATGGTGGGCAACTGCCCCAAGAGCCCGTCAGGCACAGGCTAGAGTTTGCTTACTGTGTGTGTGTGTGTGTATGTGTGTGTATGTGGTAGCTGACTGTGTTTGGTGGTTTTCTTTTGGCAGCTGGATGTGAGAGATCACGTTCTGTTCTGTTTAGAGGAGGAGGGACGCATATTGAAGGCCTATGTGTGTTCTTGGTCTGTGAAGGACTCTGTGCTCTGTGCTCACTGCCCCTTCAACAGCTGCAGCTCTCTGCGGAGGCCTTGGCCCGGTCATTCTTGTCCAGTTTGATGGGTTCAGGGAATTCATTGTATAACTCCACTTCTGTTTCCTGGTTGGGGAGAGAGAGAGGTTGATGACAATTCTCAGCTTGGTGCAGGGTGACAGACTCGGTAAGGAGTCAGCAGGAACCACATCTACACCAGGTAGTCAGAACACATGCTGCTGATGAGCATCATAGACCACACCCAGTAACTGTCAGGTAGGGCCCTGCTCACTGCTCCACGGACCCAGGATGCTCCCCATGTGATCATGTCCCATTGAATTTTCTGGACTGTTGTCCAGGAGCTAGTCTCTTTTCTTCCACAGGTTGCAGCCTAGGGGGCAGAGCTGTGGGGGATGCCATCACCTGTGCTTCATGAGCAGCTAAGATGGGCTTCAGTCACTTCCTGGACTAATCCTTGTAAGGAGGAATGGAGCTGCCCCTCAGCACGGTACCCAAGAAGGAAAGTTTCCTAAACAGTATTATTCTTGTTTTATTCACAACAGCTACAAAAACATGCAATAACTGGGAATACATACTGAATACAGCAGGAGCTTTTTATCTTAGTGCATCAGTTCCCAACACTCATCACCCGAAAAAGAAACCCTGTGCTTTAGCAGCCATTCTCCCCACCACCACTACCACAACCAATCTTGTTTTCTCATCACCTTCCCCCTCCGTGAATATGAGTGGAAGCCAGGGCTTCATAAATGCTAAGCAGGCACTCTGCCAATGAGCCCCATTTCATCCCAGACCTGTCTCATTTCTCTTGTTATACAAAGGGTCTTACTCTGTAGCTCAGCCTGGTCCTGGATTTGTGGGCAATCTTCCTGCTTCTACAAGGACGGCAAGTGTGCACACCATACGCTATGGACTTCTGAGATATAGGGTCTTAATATGTTATATGTTTCATTCCAGCCTCTGCATTAGACCCTTGGCCTACTCCACTGCTCCTATGGCTGAATGACATCTATAGTAGATGAACCACCTTTTGTTTAGACACTCATCAGTTGGTGAACAATAATGTACATACACCCCTGTCAGTACTAATATGTACTTTTAACACAAAAAGCAGATTATGAATGACAGTCTTGGACAGAATGGGTGTCAACCCAAAGTTTGGATGTTGAAGCTCTAACTTCCTAGTGTGTCTACGCCTAGAACAGTCAGATTAGATAGGATTATCTCTGACATCTGATCTCACAGGACTTCCAATTTTCCTTTTCAGACAGGGTCTCATATGTATCCCAGGCTGACCTTGAACTCGCTAAGTAGAGGATTTTGAATTACTAAATTCTCCTGCTTCTACCTGGTGCTGGGACAAGGAATGTATTACCATGCCGGGTTACTGAAGATGGATCCCAGGGTCTCATGAATGCCAGGAGAGCACTCTAACAACTGAGCTCAAGCTCCAGAAATTATACTATAATATGTTGTCACTGAGACACCCCAGGAGGCTTATCAAATTTGCTCTCTGTGTGAACAGCAAGAAGACAGTCATCTGCATGATAGGAAAGTCCCCTATCCTAAAACCAGTATGTCAGCCTTGGTCCCAGACTCTAATAAAATATATGTATAAGCTATCCGATCTATGGTATTTTGTTATGGCCCACTCAAATAGATATACAATTCCAACAAAAATCTCAAGTGGCTTTGACCTGGCTGAGAGGGAGTTGGGAGGTAGCTACAGGTAGGCAGACCTATACACTCAAGATACTGAAATAAAGATGGTCCTCCAGGTAAATGGGTTAACCCGCAAATCAGATATTTACAATTCATAAAAGTAGCGATGAAATAATTTTATGGTCAGGGGGCTCACCACAAGAGGAACAATAGGTTTGAGAACCACTGAGGTAAAAGAACCCAGACATGGCCAAGACAGTCTAGAAATTCTGAAAGACGAACATGAATGCTTTAACAACTGGGCACACTTTAAGGGGACAACAGCTACCCAACACCCACTCCCACTGGAAACGTGGGTTCTCTGAAGGGCAAAGGTTACAACCAGCCTGTATTTGTATTTGAACAGAAAGATGACTTTTTCTTGTTAGACACAGGGTCTTCCAGGGTAGCCTTGAATTTGCTTTGTTGCTGAGGCTGGTCTTAAAACTCTCCTGATCTTCCTGTCGCCACTTCCCAAGTGTTGGGATTATAACATGTTCTACCACATGTAGCCTAGGCTGTCCTAGAATTTGCCATTCTCCTCTCTTCTTACCTCAACTCTGTAAGTGCTGAAACTACAAGCAGGTACCACCACACCCAGCTAAGGTGGCTTTTTTCCTATGGCCAAAGGTTATCAAAAACAAGAACTGGGGAGGGTGATAAAGGAAGCTGGAAGGTAGGTGAAGGCAATGTCTAGTTACCAGGAGCTCATACGCTCACTCTGGGCACATTCCCAAGAACTGCCTCTGAAAGAACCACACATTGGTATAAGGACCCTTGGTGAGTTAGGGAACTAACAAGTCCCATCATATTAAAGGCATCTTGGTCTGGAGAATTCAAAAGGACATGTAGCTTCTCTTTCCAGGAAAAGAGAAGATGAAATATTAAAAAGCACAACAAGCCTCATGAGAATGTTGTGTGATATTTTGATAACACTGATATGCCTAAGACTGTCCAATAAACTTTGAATCAGGGAGCACAGCCAGTGACTAGCTGACTAGAATTGGGCACAGCGAAGCCAGCAATTTGGATAGAAAGGATGAACAGGACAGGGACTAGAGTTTGAGCTCTCTTGGTTCTAGGATGAAGTTCTTGCAGTGTATCTAACCAAAAAGCATGATCAGTTAGTTGCAACAACCTCTCTGAGCCAGCAGGTTTTCACCCTCACCTTTGACTTCTGAGTCTTTTATCGATAAACAGAATGATAAAGACTTAATTTAAAACTACTGGCAGGGCGATGACTGATGGGCCATGGGGTAGCAGATGATAATTAAAATGTCAATAGATTCATGTTTAGTTGCTAAGCGGACAGAAAAGCATCAGATCAGAGTGTCAAGCCTAGGAGGAGAGGCTCAAAGGGTCAGTGCTTATAAAGTGGCAATTTACAGATCCAGCAGCTGGAGTTGTGGCACCACCCACAGCTTCCCAGCCCCATCCAAAACAGTCTACCAGAGTATAGAGGGTCATCTCCGGAAAGAGAACAGCAGGGCTGGAGAGAACCTGACGGTGTCAGGCCACAGAACAGAGATGAGAGACTTGGATTTTCACATGGATACATGCATGCTAAGAAAAATCCAGGTAGGAGGGTAGACTGGGGGAGTGGGGAGAGACATCAGAAGAAAGTATGTTTCTTGGGGGGGGTGGCTTTTTGGTGTTTGGATGAATGATTCTACCTGGGCAGGCCTACCACTGTCGTAAGCACTTTGTGCAGCCTCTCTACACCAGAACTCCTGCCTCTGAAACAGTTCATTCCAAGTCTCTGCCACCCACACAGCCAGTAGTCCTGTCCTGCTGAGAACCAGTGCATTGATAACCAGCTCCCTAGAGACGGGAGAACATGCCTTGTCTTTGCAGCTACTGCCTGCCTCAGGTGTCCCTGCTGACCCACACTGTTTTCTGGATCGTGCATGATGAAGCCTTGTAGCCAGCTTTAATTTACCATGGCCTACAAAAGTGCCAGTAGCCCAAGCCCACACTTTTGAAAAAATTCTCCCCAACACTGTGACGAACCCCTGGGTCTTGCGTGTGCTAAACCAACACTAATCTGGCTAAACCTCCAGTGCTCCTATGCACTACTATGTTGCCTTCGCTGGCCTTGAATTTGCCGTCCTGCCTCAGCTTCCCTGCAATAGGTGGAATTACAGGCCTATGTCACAGGCCTGGCCTCTATACTGCCGTGGCACATACTATTTTCTCCAAGAAAATAGCTAGGAGCTCTGGATTTTGTGATTCAGTTTTCTTGTATTTCTTACTTGTATATGTCCATAACTACTCTCAGGAAACAGCCATTTCATGGTCTGAGAGTTGAGGCAGGTAACCACAACCACCCTTCAAGGCTGGCATTGTTCTGCATGGAAGGGGCAGAAGCTCAGACATAAATAATTAGGTGCAGCTGAGATCTGATTCAATTTTAACTCATTAACTAGAAGTATTGATCTGGCATGAGGTCCCATGTGGCTTCATCTCCTAAACTGCCCAGGAAAAAAACAAGCCCATACCTCCTTCACCAGGATGTTTGTGTTGTTCCCCCAAGGTTTCCCTACGTTTGGAACTCAGTATTCAAGGACCAAGCTGTCCTTGAGTGCTCTGCATCTTAGGGAAGTGTTCTATCACTAAGCCACACCCTAGCTCTGCCCTGTGTCTTTTAGATGACTAATAAAGCCATGGCTCTCTTAAGGACTGGGGCAGAGTATGTCATGACCTATCCCACCCAGAGAAGCACCCTAGGTTTTCCCAGCTGCAGCTAGGAAGAAAGGCATCCAGGAAAAAACATCAGACATCACCAGAGGGCACCTCGCATCTGGGGAGTCCTGGAGACCCACCTGTTTAAGGGCATTCCGAGCAATTGTCTGGAAGGCCTGCTCCACATTGATGGCCTCCTTGGCACTGGTCTCGAAGTAGGGAATGTTGTTTTTGCTGTAGCACCAAGCCTGTGCCCTCTTCGTGGCCACCTAGAGGAGGGAGGAGGACATTACTGACAAGAACAGTGGACAATGACTCGGTCCTCCCTAGGACAGATCTGGGAATGAGGATGAGTGTGGCCTATAGACCTGCAGGTCAGGTCACTCTGCTGCCCATGTGAGGTATCAAACTTGAGCTATTTCTGGCCGTAGCCAGATCTTGTGGGCCTTAGCAGTGTCCCACCGGCCAATCCCAGGAGGTAGAAAGCGATTTCTCCTGGGGTCCACGGTTGATCTCTGGTATAAACCCCTTTACCCACACCCATCTTGAGCCACCTGCAAGTGGCAAGTGGCACAGATTTTGCAGTGCTCACCCCTTAGATCTTTCCCCTGTCCAAGCCAAGAAACAGAGACAAACTCTAGAAAGGGAGAGAAATGGTCAGAAATAAGCTGAGCTAAAATCAACAAAACCATGTTCCGACAGGAATGCTGTGTAGAACTCCCATGAGCAGCACGACTCAGCACTCTTCCACTCTGAAGCGAGAAAACCTATTCCTGTTCCTTCCTCTAAGAGTCGGCCTCACATCAAAGCTGGCTGGGGTCAGCTGGGCACTGGGTGACAAGCACTCCCACCAGTACCTTCCTAGATTCTTCTCAGCCTGGAAGAGAACCCTCCAAACTCCAAGGTCCCAGAGGAGGGGCCTGTCAGGTGTCCGAGGTAGCACTTACTTGTCTGTTTTCAAGGTCAATCTTGTTTCCCAACACAACAAAGGGGAAGTTCTCAGGATCCCGGGGGCTGGCCTGAATAAGGAACTCGTCTCTCCAGCTGTCAAGGGTTTTGAATGTGTTGGGGGCAGTCACATCAAACACCAGAACACAGCAATCTGCACCTCTGTAGAAGGCTACACCAAGAGACTGGAACCGTTCTTGACCAGCTGTGTCCCAGATCTGCAAGAAACAAAAGACCTGGTCTCCAGAAGATGCTGGGCACTGTGTGTGTGTGTGGGGGGGGGGTACAGGAGGGAGTGACGTGAGTCTCCTCTATCTTCTCCCGGGTATGTATACAGGAAATGAAAATAAAGCTACAGCAGTTAAGAGCTCTACTGCTCCTCCAGAGGACCTAGATTCAATTCCTAGCACCCACATGACAGTTCACAACTGTCTGTTAGTCCACTTCCACGGGATCAGACATATGTGAAGGCAAAACGTCTAAATAAAATAAAGGCAAAGCATCTAAAATAAAATTTAAGATTCTGTTTCTCTTCGGAAAAGGTGGCTGCTGCTTCTTATACTCTCCCCCCTCCTTCCCCTCCCCTTCTCTCCTCTTCCCTTTCCCCTCCATAACCCACTGAATAAACTCTATACTCAACTCTTAATAAATAATAAATAAATTTAAAAAGAAAATGAAGATACAAAGCCAGGCGGTGGTTGCTCATGCCTTTAATCCTAGCACTGGGGAGGCAGTGGCAGGTGGATCTCTAAGTTCAAGGCCAGCCTGATCTACAAAGTGAGTTCCAGGACAGGCTACAAAGAAAATGAAGGTACAGCCTCAAGACTTATGCATTCTGGGAACTTTCTAAGGGCTTGATTATTGTGCTTTATTTGAGTACTCTATGTAGCTACAGCAGGCCTTGAACTTGCAATCCTTCTGCCTCAGGTTCCTAGTTGTTGAGATTACAAGGTATTCATTACCACAAGCTTTTCTAGGGGTAATAGAAATAAAAGATTACTGACTAAAATGAATATTTGTGTTGATGGGTTTTTAACAATGTCATTTCTTTAAATAAACAAGTTTTTTTTAAAAAAAATTAAAACAAAAACAAAGTTAATTAAAAATTCTTTAAAAAAAGATCTGAAGAGACAAGAACAACAGAGTAGAAGCTAGGAGCAGGTCCCACTGGTTCGGCATATATATGGTCCTACAGGTGCAAATGGTATAAGGAATTCAAAGACAGAGCAGATTAAAAAAAAAATGAAGAAAAAAACTGGGGCATTATTCCTGGGAAGTTTTTAAATTTACCTTAGCTTCAAACTTACAAAAGTATAATTCATATTTGTCAATTAACAAGAACAAAAAAAAATAACCCTATGTCAAATGGTCCTTTTAAATTTTCAAACTGAATTTTTTTCGGAAGGTAGTGGTGGGAACAGAATACAGGGCATCAACACACTCTGAGCAAGCTATACTGCTTACTGTATAGATTCCCAAATGAAATATTTTCTCATTTATTTATTTATTTGTTTGTTTATTTATTTATTTTGGTTTTTCGAGACAGGGTTTCTCTGTGGTTTTGGAGCCTGTCCTGGAACTAGCTCTTGTAGACCAGGCTGGTCTCAAACTCACAGAGATCCGCCTGCCTCTGCCTCCCGAGTGCTGGGATTAAAGGCGTGCGCCACCACCGCCCGGCATATTTTCTCTTTTATATACCCATATATTTACCTATCCAAAGCTCTAATTTGGGGGGGAGGTACTACAGAAGGAACCTATAGCTTCATGAATGCTAAGTATACATTCTACCACCTGGTTAAGTATTAATACTGCCACTGTTCTTATTTTACATTAAAAAAAAAACAAAGAACATTTATTTATTATGTATACGTATTCTGCAGGCATGTATGCCTGCACACCAGAAGAGGGCACCAGATCTCATTATGGACGGTTGTGAGCCACCGTGTGGTTACTGGGAATTGAACTCTTCTTACCACTAAGCCAGAGCCATTTCTCCAGCCTGCACCCACCCACCCACCTACCTACCTACCTACCTTCCTTCCTTCCTTCCTTCCTTCCTTCCTTCCTTCCTTCCTTCCCTCCCTCCCTCCCTCCCTTCCTTCCTTCTTTTTCTTTCTTGAGTACTTAAAATAACCAGAGAGATGGCTCAGCAGTTAAGGTTGTACTTCCTGAGAACCCAGTTCCCAGCACCCACATGGCAACTCATAACTACCTGTAATTCCAATTCTAGGAAATCTGATGCCTTCTTGTGGCTCTTGTGGGCTCCAGGCAGGAATGTGGTGCAGGCAGGCAGGCAGGCAGGCACGCACGCACGCACGCACGCACACACAAACAAAACACTGCTCCCAATGACACTTTTTCCCCAGAAGCAAATGGCTCTTGAAAAAACAGTCTTACACTAACAGTACTCTGCTGTAAATCTCTTTCAGTTGTCTTTCCTCACACCCCAAATCAACAGCTAATAGTATCCCACGACCTTATTATACTGCAGTTTATTCCCTGGCCATCCACCCTCACATGCAGGGTGGCAATGGATACTCTTAATGCTTCTCTCCTCCTGCCCATAGGTAAGTTTTAAGCCATTGATTAGACACAGAAACCATTAGGCTGGGAGGTATGCGGGTATCCACACTGTAAAAAAGTACAATGCCTGCCCACTTCCACCTTGATGTCACTCCAATTCCCTGAAATCAGGCTTCCAGAACCTGCCATTTGCTGTAGTCTGCCCACGTAACCACAGGCATACATACACAGCATACTCTCCTGTTCAGTGATTACTTTGGTTATTTGGGAATCACACTATTTAGGTATTTGATTTAATGTGGTCTCATACAACCTTGACCTTGTATGACTTGTTCTTGCTGCACTTTAAATGTCAAAGGCTATTTTCCTTCTAAACATTTTTACTTTATGCTTTTTCCACCTCACTTGGGTCCTGAAGCCTGTAGTTACTCTATTGAAGGTTCCACTCCAACCCAAGCAGAAGCTTTCTCCCTAAGGTTCCCAGCAAAGTTCTGTGCCTATCTATTGCCCCATGGGCCTTCTGTGTATCTGTGCTAATACCGCTGCCTCAGTGACTTCAATTTCAGCTTACTGAGTTTGAGTGTTTATGCACACCTGACACCTAGCTTCTTCCTTGACAATATCAGAAATGTAAACAAAACATAGCCACCACTATTCTTCCACTGAACATTACAATGCATAACTCCAATCCTGGTTTCCTTACAGTAGGACCCAATGTGGGCCACACCTGAAGATCCAACTAACACCAGGCCATAACTTCAGTAGGCATTTATGGATTTCCCTTTGTATCATTATTCCTAGACACAGTCTAATAACTGTTTACACGGGATTAGATCCTGTAAGTAAATTGAAGATTAAAATTATATACAAGGGTATTCTTACATTCTATATAGACACGACAATCAATTATAACATTTATTTCTATTAAAATTTTTATTATTTTAGTCTATGAGTGTTTTGCCTGTGTGTATATATCTGTGTACCATGTGCATGCCTGGTGTCCAAGGAAGCTAGAAAAGAGTATCTGATTTCTTGGGACTAGAGTTACAAGCAGTTGTGAATACCACTATGCATGCTGGGATTCAAACCTGGGTCCTCTGGAAAAGAGCCAGTACTCTTAAAACATTTTGCCATCTCTCCAGCCCACACTGACCTTGAATCCACCTGCCTGTAGCTGTATCCCAAGTGCTGGATAACAGGCTAGCACCACCACACTCAGTTTTCTGTTGTTGCTGGGGACTGAATCCAGGAGCACATGCATGCTATGCAAGTGCTTGACCACTCAACTATATAAACCCAAAGCCCTGGGCATAAAAGTTGCATCTGGGTGAGGAAGTGTCTCAGACCAGTTCTGAGTAGATACCAAGGGAAGCTGCTATGCTTTCTTTGCTCCACAGTGATAAAACCCAGGGCCTCATGGGTCATAGTAAGCATTCTATCATGAAATTACTCCTCTAGTTCTATGCTTTTGTTTTATTCTTATTTATGTGTCTCTGTGGTGGGGCACTCATGGAGGCCAAAGCAGGAAGAACTCACACTTTCAGTGTCAAGAGTTCTAGAACAGCCTGCTGAATATGCTGACATACTTTGGATAGCACCCCCTGTTGCTGCTGCACTGCCATCGTGGAGTTGGCAACCTCAAGGCTGCTTCTTCCCTGGCTTCTGTGGCTACACTTCCCTTGGCTCCTCCTTAATCTTTTGAAAGTGGGCATCATTTGGTGCAATATCAGTTCTGAGAAATTCTTGGCAAATTTCATCTTTAATCTCTTCTCTTATTCCTCCTGAAACTAATTAAAAGTGGGTCTGTACTAGAAATACATAAGCTCAGTGGGAGAATGCTTGCTGGGTATGTGTAAGGCCCTAAACAAAAACAAGCGGGTAGGTGTGCCCTTACAGAGCCTTCCCGTCCATTTCCTGCCAGTTTTCTTTGTTGCAGATCCTTTCTGCTGTATCCAATCTACTGTGAACTGACATTCCCAAAGTTTTAGAAGTTCTATTAATTTTTTCTCAAGTCTATATTGCCATTTGTCTCTTCTGCAGATGCACAATTATTTTCCTCTTTTAAATTAAAATCAGCGTACAGGGCTGTAGTCAGAGCTCTGTGGTTGAACCTATCGGAAGCTTTAGGCTTGGTCCCTAACACTGCTCAACCCTCAAAGTGGGGAGTTCTAACACATTAACCAGCTGTGGTAGTTCATGCCTACACTCTTAGCCCTTGGGAGAACAAAGGCAAAAGAATTCTAAGAGGTTAAGGGCAGCCTGGACTATCTGTAAATATGAATCAATTGTCCTGGATGATCCTGAACTAGCTGGGATTGTAGGCCTGTGGAACCAGACCAGGCTCCTTTTTAAAACATAAAATACACTCTCCAAGCCCAGGGAGGTCATCATTCGGGTTCTTTTTTTGTGATATCTTCATTCTTATTGATCTTTTACTATACATGCTGAGAAATATGTGGAGCTCTCTCCAGACTGCCCCATCACTCAGAAGCGGCCACTTCATCTCGCCCTTTCCCAGACCCTTCTGCCCTGTGGGTCTCCAGCTGCGCCTCTTTGATGGGATGTATTGCCACAGTGAGTGTGGCTGGGATCTAAATTCTCAACCCTCTGACCACAGGACCCAAGGGCAGCACTTGCATTTTAGCCAGTACCCGTTCCCTCCCACCTCTGCTGCTGTGGGGAGCACCAGCCTAGCAACCCTTCCTCCACATCACCTGTTATTTCTGGGAGCTCCTAGGCAGCCATTTGGTTTCTGGATTCCTTTTGTTTGTTTGTTTTTCAAAGGCAGACTCTTATTATGTAACTTTGGATGTTTTCAACTAAGTAGACCAGGTGGCCTCATAGAGATTCACAGTACTCAGAGATCTGCCTGTCTCTGTCTCTCAAGTGCTGGGATCAAAGGCATGTACCACTAAACCTAGCCAGTGTTAGGTTTTTTGTTTTTTTTGTTTTTTTTTTTTGGTTTTTTTGAGACAGGGTTTCTCTGTGGTTTTGGAGCCTGTCCTGGAACTAGCTCTTGTAGACCAGGCTGGTCTCGAACTC
>NW_004949099.1:2236452-2240394 GCF_000317375.1 Microtus ochrogaster
ATTTATTTATTTATTTATTTATTTATTTATTTATTATGTATACAATATTCTGTCTGTGTGCGCCAGAAGAGGGCACCAGACCCCATTACAGATGGTTGTGAGCCACCATGTGGTTGCTGGGTATTGAACTCGGGACCTTTGGAAGAGCAAGCAATGCTCTTAACCTCTGAGCCATCTCTCCAGCCCCCTCAGGTTCTTTTTGAAACCCTGCCCAAGCCTTGTAGCTTACTGTGCTTCTACAATTTAACAATGTCTTTCATTTATTTTGATGTTGTTTTTTTCAGTTTTTGAAGTTCTAACTTTTCCATATCCTCATTTTTTTCCATTCTGGTTTCTATTCCCATTTAAAAAAAATGACAGTCATTATGAAGATTACTTGTGGCATATGATTTCCTCATATGGCCAGGAGAGTATGTTCTCACTACACTTTTGTCCCACAAACTAATCTTGGTGTTTGTCAAGAATGATAGGCATTTCTGTTAAATTCTTCAAGACAGATTCCAGGTTCTTTGAAGAGTATAGATTCTACACGTACAAAGTCAAATTTGGGAAGGCAAACCCAGGGGAGGCTGAGACAAAGAGATCTGCAAGTTCAAGGTCAGTGTGCTGTCTCAAGACACTACTTTAAAAAGGTTTGCAGACAAAGCCCAACAGCAGTGTTTGTCCAGCACTTAAGAGATCCTAGATTCAATTCCAAGTTCTCCATTCCCCAAATACACACCAAAAGCAACCACCACCTGAGTGGACAGGTAAACAATGGAGCGATGTCTCAAGCTCGGGAGTCCCACAAGCATTGCCACACCCTGGGCCCATCTACCTGCCCTCCTTTCAGTCTTTCTGGGCCCTGGACTTGTGCTGTTGAGTGTGCGTTTTGCAGCTTCAGCTCCCCACATGGGCAGTAACTTACATTTTCTATCCTTTCACAGCTGAAACTTACAAAATCATCCCATCTGTTGTGGGATAATCCTTTTTCTATACTGTGAAGGTGTGTCTGTTTAAACTCCCTACCTAAGGCATCTTCTGACTGGGTTAATAAAGAGCCAAACACCAATAGTTAGGGAGGAGAAAATAGGCAGGACCAAGAGAGAGAAAGGTAGGAAGTCTGGGAGGAATCTGAGGTGAGGGGGATTCCCCAGAGAGACTCAGAGGAAGTCAGACATACAGTATGGAGTCACATGGCAGACCATAGATTAATATAAATGGCTTAATGTAAGTTTTTAGAGTTAGTTGGGAACAAGCATAAGCTAAGACCAAGCTCTCATAATCACCAAGTCTCCACGTCATTATTTGGGAGTTGCAGTCCAAAGAAAGTCGAGCTACACCCACCCCATGGCAGAAGCCTGAGTCTGTGTGTAACAGTTTCACTTTCTTCTTTGTTCCTATAATATGGTCATTTCCTTTTCTCAAATTTGGTTTATTTAACTTTCACTCAGATATTTTAGAAACCTCCAGATGTGGGCTGGGGAGGGCAGATTTACATTACCTCCACCCTAAAATGTGAGCCAATTAAGAGTTCTTACGCCAGGCGGTAGTGGTGCGCGCCTTTAATCCCAGCACTCGGGAGGCAGACGCAAGTGTATCTCTCGAGGACATCCTGGTCTACAAGAGCTAGTTCCACAACAGGCTCCAAAGCTATAGAGAAACCCTGTCTCGAAAAACTAAAAGAGTTCTTACCTTGTGCTAAGTGTGTGGCAGCAGTCCATAATCCTAGCACTCAGGAGGCAGAGGCAGAAAGATCAGACATTCAAGGCCATCATCCTCTGCTATAGAGTTTGAGGCTAACCTGGACTTAAGGCAGGTGTAGTACCCCAAGCCCAATAAAAGGCTGAATGAAACACTATCTATAAAAAAAAAAAAAAAAAAAAAAGGCTGGAGAGATGGTTCACCAGTTAAGAGCACTGTCTGCTCTTCCAGTGGACCTGGGTTCAATTCCCAGCACCCATGTGGCAGCTCACAACTGTCTGTAACTCCAATTACAGAGGATCCAACACCCTTAGACAGACATACATGCAGGCAAAAACATCAATGCACATAAAAAGTAAGATTTTTAAAGAAAGCAGAGGGTTATAAATACGAGGACCGGAATTCTGGTCCTCATCACTCATGACATAAAAGCCAGACTTACAAGGAGAGCCTCTATAATGCCAGTGCTATAATAGGGAGCTGAAAGACAGAGGCAGGAATTCCTGTAAGCTCAGAGAAAGCTAGTCTGGCATATGTAGTGGGAAAACAAAAACAAAGACCCTGTCTCAAAACAGAGTGGAAGCTCGAAATGGCGGTTCACACCTTTAATCCCAGTACTCAGGAGGCTGAGGATTTCTGAGTTCAAGGCCAGCCTGGTAAACACATCAAGTTCCAGGTCAGCGAGACCGACAAAGTGAGATCCTATTTGTCGAAGGAGAAAATAAATAAAAGGGTGGGAGGATAGAAGGCAAGGATCACCCCCCGAGGTTGTTTTCTAACCCACATGCATTCACACACACCAAAAAATTTAAAATACGGGGCAACAGCCCTCAGCTTTAATGGAAAACTAAAAACCTAATGTGAAACTCAAAGAATAATCTTCTCGGGCTGGAGAGATGGCTCAGTGGTTAAGAGTATTCCAAAGGTCCTGAGTTCAATTCCCAGCAACCACATGGTGGCTCACAACCATCTGTAATAAGGTCTGGTGCCCTCTTCTGGTCTGTAGGCATACACACAGATAGAATGTTGTATATATAACAAACAAATAAATAAATATTTTTAAAAAATTAATCTTCTCTTGTCTCTTTAGTTTGATGTTGCTGTACCAACTACCTGAGTGGGCATCATGGACCAGAAGAGAAGACAAAAATATTGAGATTCTTTTTCTAGACGTGTTTGTGCACAAGAACATGTATACACTACACAAAACGCTCAACAACAAAAAAAGTATGGCCATAAAATGAAGATTTTCAAAAAGTCTGTTTCACTGGAACCACTAATGTATTTGGAGCATGAAGCTGAGCAGACACATGGAAAAACTAGACTGGCTTAACAGAACTCAACCTTATAAAAAAGCACTTATTAATGTGTGTGTGTTTGCCTGCACTTGTGCACTGAATTGCATGCTTGGTGCCTGGAGAGCAGAAGAGGGTATCAGATCCCTTAGAACTGGAGTTAGAAACAGTGGCGCAGGCAATTGAACCTGAGTCCTCTGCAAAGAGCAGCCAGTGCTCTTAATCACACAGCCGTCTTTTACAGTCCCAAAGGCCACAAATAGAATAGCAAATAAATAAATACCACCTTAATATCTGCTATAAGAAGTTAGGAAACATACAAAGATTTCTGACCTGAAATACTGGACAAAGATTCCAAGAGATAAGCCGAATGGCGAATGGTGGCTCAAGTCTTTAATTCCAGCAGAGGCAAGTGCATCATTTTGAGTTCAAGGCCAGCCTAGTCTAGCGCGTGTTAAGTTCCAGGAGAATCATGGCTACATAGAAAGATCCTACAGCCCCCAATCTTAAAAAAGAGAGAAAGGAAGGAAGGAAGGAAGGAAGGAAGGAAGGAAGGAAGGAAGGAAGGAAACAAAAAACCAGAAAGATGATATTTTGGAACATAGTAAGGACCTATAGGTTGTTAAATTTAGGAAAACAGTAACAACAAAAACCACACAACAAACCTAGCTAAATTAAATTTTACAAAAATTCTTAGTTGTCTTGCACTCTAAAATTCAAATTTAGGGGCTAGGGTCTAGCTTAGTGGGGGGGGAACATGTGCACTCAGCATGCACAAGGCCCTGGTCCATTCCTACCATGCCTCCAATCAAGTTTAAACTGGTTGTTTTATCTAACAATTCTATGAATATAATGGTAGGTTTAAGAAACAGGGAAGAGGGCGATGGTGGCGCACGCCTTTAATCCCAGCACTCGGGAGGCAGAGGCAGGCGGATCTCTGTGAGTTCGAGACCAGCCTGGTCTA
>NW_004949099.1:2240494-2241021 GCF_000317375.1 Microtus ochrogaster
GGGAAGAAAACAGGTTGCTGTAGAATAAACTTTCTGTACACTGTGTAAATTACACTGTGATTGGTTTAATAAAAAAGCTGACTGGCCAATAGCTGGACAGGATAAGGTTAAGTGGGAAAACCAGACTAAGGACACTGGGAAGAAGGAGAGAGGAGACACAGAGAAGAAACAAGAGGTGTGAGGTAAAAGAGGTAATGTCACGTGGTAGAATGTAGGTTAATATATATGGGTTAATTTAAGTTTTAAGAACTAGTTAGTAATAAGCCTGAGCATTCATAATTTTCATTAAATTTTGAGTCTCCATGTCAGTTATTTGGGAACTGGCAGGTAGACAAGAAAAGTCCACCTACAAGAGGTAGATGTGAAAAACAATTTAGATTCAATAAGCTGGGCCTGCAAGAGGGCTCAGCTGGTAAAGTGTTTTCAGTTAATCCCTAGAACACATATACAGGTAGAAAGAGAAGCAGCTCCACCAAATTGTCCTGTGACACCCACATATAAGGAATACATTTCTTTTTTATTTTTTA
>NW_004949099.1:2241226-2247661 GCF_000317375.1 Microtus ochrogaster
CTCATTTGCTCCTAGTTCCCGCGAAGAGAAAGCATTCAGCCACCCACAATAATGTTATTAATAGGGATATGGATCAGTTTCACAAAGAAGCCAATGAATCCCATGATAGCAAATCCTATGGCTGTGGCCATGGCAATCTTCTGGAATTCTTTTCTGTCGGGTTTGGTGCATCTTTTAACCAGCCGAATTGAGTCCTTTACGAACTGCCGACTTGGCTCAACAAACTGCATTACCTGATCCATGACTGATTGCGGGACGGCGGCTTGAGGAGGCAAAGACACGTAGCTTAGGAAAGCAGGAATACATTTCTTAGAAGATTCAGTAAGCTAACAGGCTAGCAGCTGTGGAGTGGCTTACCTGCATGGTGACAAGTCTGTCATCCACCATCACCTCCTTGGTCAGAAAGTCTGCTCCTATTGTGGCTTTGTACTGGTTACTGAACTTCTTATTTACATACTGGTTCATGAGCGATGTCTTTCCAACACTGAAATTGGAGAAAACCACAAGTTTCAGACAAATAAGGGACTGAAACTAACTTATGCTCACAATTTAAAAAGCCACCTGTTGGGCTGGAGAGATGGCTCAGAGGTTAAGAGAATTGATTGCTGTTCTGGAGGTCCTGAGTTCAATTCCCAGCAACCACATGAAGGCTCACACCTATCTATAATGTGAGCTGGTGCCCAGAACACTACATACATAATAAATAAATTAAAAAAAAAAACAAAACAAGCAACCTCTTGGGCTAGAGAGATAGTTCAGCTGGTAAGTGCTTGCATGACACACACAGGCCCTGGTTTTAACCTCCACAGCACTACAACAATTTAAAAAAACATCTTGAAAAATGAAAACAATAACAACAACAAAGCATTTTATCAAAGTAACCCACCTGTCATCATTGAGAACAGGTATCTCCCTCTCAACCAAGCGTAGGACAACAATCACCCTACCATCACATACTAGAAGGTTTGTAGATAATGCTGGGGAAGGGGCTGGTTTTCTTACAGAAAGGAAGGAAATTTGGAATAGAGGGGCACACCTGTTTTTTATATGTTCTTATTGCCTTCTTTTTTCAGAGACAGAGTCTGTGCTGCTCAGGCTTGCTTCAGGCTTAAGTGACCTTCCCATGTCAGCCTTCTTTTTTTTCTTTTTTTTGGTTTTTCGAGACAGGGTTTCTCTGTGGTTTTGGAGCCTGTCCTGGAACTAGCTCTGTAGACCAGGCTGGTCTCGAACTCACAGAGATCCGCCTGCCTCTGCCTCCCGAGTGCTGGGATTAAAGGCGTGCGCCACCACCGCCCGGCCCATGTCAGCCTTCTAAGTAGCTGGGATGACAGGCACGGGCACTGCGCCAACTTACTAATTTATACACAAGCCCTCAGTGTGCCGGGCGGTGGTGGCGCACGCTTTTAATCCCAGCACTCAGGAGGCAAAGGCAGGCGGATCTCTGTGAGTTCGAGACCAGCCTGGTCTACAACAGCTAGTTCCAGGACAGGCTCCAAAACCAGAGAAACCCTGTTTTGAAAAACAAAACGAAAACAAACAAAAAAAAAAACCCTCAGTGAAGCAAGGCTGTCATGAGTCACATAAGAACCCAAGTCTGAAAAAAAAATACAAAAAAAAAAAAAAAAAAAAAAAAAACCTGGGAGGCAGAGGCAGGTGGATCTTCTGTGAGTCTGGGGTCAGTCTGGTCTACACAATGAGTTCCAGAATAGTCAGAGCTACAGGATGAGACCCTGTTTCAACACCCCCGAAAAGAAGAAAAGAAAAGCCTATTAGACGATTGTGGAACTCTTTTGTATTCCAACAAGTAATCTTATTGGCCATTGAAGAGTTCATTAGTTGGTGAGTGGACAATCTAGAAACAAAATCCAGTCTTCTTTTGGTCCTGGCTCTTCCACATACAAGCCTTGGTCAGGCACAGAAGGGAACGGCAATGTACATGCAGGCAGACCCACATCTGCATAGGCAAGGTACTGACAGTACCTTCATCATGAGACTAGCACTTTCTAGTTTGGCCACATGGTATAGCAGAGGATCCATAAAAATGACAATCGTTTACTGGGTTCAGACCTACCCCCTCCTCACTACCCCCCAAAAAATCCCAAATCCAAACATGTTAAAAGAGACAGTGATGCAGCTGTGGTAGAGTGCATGCCTAACATGTTCAACACCCTGGAATATTCCCAGGAAAACACACATCCATACAGGGACATGCACACAAACCCATGCAAAAAAACCAAGGAACAAAAATATACACCAAAGGAACATTCAAATTTCTACTATATCTCAAAAGTAAGGCTAGAAGACAGGCCCAGAGCAGAATGTGGAGCTGTCAGAGATGAGATCAGTGAAGATGAGGCTTCAAATCCATCTGTGAGCTCAAATTCATGAGAAATACTTACCCAGAATCTCCCAGGATGATGACCTTCAGCAACACTTTCTTCCTAGAGGTCATCCTTTAAGCTATAGGAAGAAGAAAAGCACAGGTGAGCTGAGGAAAAGGACCTTGTCTCCTGTGCTGCCACTCTACCCAATCAGGAACAGAGTCCCAGCCTTCACTCAGATTACCCTGGGGTTCTGATGAAGAGAACAGCATCCTTAGCAGAACCGTGAACCCTTGAGCTAGTCTAGACAACAAGGGAAGAGCTGCAAGGATGAAGATGTTGCCTTCTCTCTCAAATGCTGGATCCATTCCTGGTGTCATCAGTTGGGATTAATGGTCCAAACAGAGTCATCACGAGTCCACAGTAAAGATAGGCCTCATTACTTAAGCACTACTTTCTCAGCAAAGGAATCACTTTACTTATTTATTTTTCCTTTCTAGCTTTTCAAGACAGGGTTTCAATGGCTTTCTTGGAACTCGCTCCATAGATCAGGCTGGCCTCCAACTCAGAGAGGCCTCTGCCTCCTTGGTGCTGGAATTAAAAGCCTGCACCACCACAGCTGGCTAGGAACCACTTTATTTAAGCATCATGGGTGCTAGCTAGCTAGTTTTATGTCAACCTGACACAAGCTGGAGTCAGAAAGGAAGGAATCTCAATTGAGAAAATGCCTCCATAGGATCAGGCAGGTCTGTAGGTCATTTTCTTCATTAGTGATTGATGTGGGAGATCCCGCCCATTGTGTGTGGCACCAACTCTGGGGCTGGTGATCCTGAGCTCCATAAGAAAGCAAGCTGAGTAGGCTGCGAGGAGCAATCCAGTAAATAGTAATCTATGGCTTCTGTGTCTGCTCCTGCCTCCAAGTTCTATCTGGTTTGCGTTCCTACATTGGTGTCCCTCGATGAATTGTGACTTGGGATATGTAGGCCAAATAAACCCTTTCTTCCCCCAAGGTGCTTTCAGTCACGCCATTTCATTACAGGAATTGTAACTAAAGACACACCACCATTGTATATAGAATGCTTGACTGTGTAAAGATGTGCTGCTGTTTTACTGTGTCTGAGCTAATAAAAAGCTGAATGGCCAATAGCTAGGCAGAGGACGGAAAGGTAGGACTCGCACGGGGGGAGGGGGGGGGAGTTGGTCAGCCAGAATCAGAGGAAGTAGAAAAGCAAGATGGACAGTATGCAGATGAGGTAAACATCGATTAATAGAAACGGGTTACTTTAAATTAAAAAAAAAAAAGATAGCTAGAACTAAGCCTAGTCTCTATGTCTTGATGGGGGGGGGTCCAAGAAACTCTGTACCACTAGGCTTCCTCCTTGCTCCTATTTCATCAGCCACTTCCCCCACCACATAACAACATATGGGATAGTACCACCCACATTCAAAGAATGTCTCCCGACTTAATTGTCTCTGGGGTCAGTGCCTCCCAGCCTAATAACCCGAGTTCAATCCCCAGTATGACAGATTAGAAAGAGAGAACCAACTCCTGAAAGTTGTCCTCTGACCTCTACATGGATGCTGAGACATGCACACACATATACACACAATAAAATCAATGCAATAATGCCACCACAGACAACCCCAAAACGAGCTTTATACATCTCCTAAGTGTCTCTCAATCAAATGAAACTGGCAATCAAGATCAGGTGGTGGTGGCACACACCTTGAATTCCAGCACTAGGAAAGCAGAGGCAGGCGCAAGCCCATGAGGTGGAGACCACCCTGGTCTACAGAGTGAGTTCCTGGGAAGCCAAGGCTACACAGAAATGCTGTCTCAAAAAACAAGCAAATAGATCAACCACAGAAAAGGTCTGGCTACTCTCACTAGTTGCACTGGTCAGAAAAACAACAGCCAGTGCTGAGTACAGGAGAGCTGAATCCTCAGAGACTTTCCTTTAGTTTCCTGCCACACCTACATTTTTCTCATACCCTAAACCATGCATTATATATGGAGCCTAACTTCCCCCCACCTCCCCAAGGGCTGTCTTGACTAAGCAAGGGTTCAGTCTCACCTAAGGTCTAGAATCACTTTTTGAGATGGCGATTACATTATGCCATTGGACAGGTTACAAATCCAAGGGACAGAGTTAAGAGATAAAAAGAAAGGTTTTGCAAAGATTTCCTTTCCTTTCTTTTTTCCGGGGGGGGGGGGGGAGGGTAGAAAGGGTCTTACCATGTATGTAGCTCTCGCTGTCCTGGAACTCACTATGTAGACCAAGCTGACCTCGAACTCATGAGAGACCCATGACCTGCCTCTGCCTCCTGATTGTTGAAATTAAAGGCGTGTGCGACATGTCCTGGTCATAGCTTGATTTCTTAGTAGCCTCTCTGAGTATCGGAAAGGAAGACTACACTCAGGTTTTGCTCACGCATACTGACCCATCTGTCTCCTTCCCTCTGTGTCTGCCCACAGGCAGTGCCACAGAGCGCCTAACATGCTTACTCTGCAGCAGTAAAGTGAGTCACTTTCTTCATCTGGGAACTACACAGGGCTGCTGCCCCAAGGCCATCAAGTTACCACCACAACAAGCAGCATACAATTGACTTATTTTGATTCTCCTATGCTGTTAATACATGAAAAATGTGGAAGGATGAATGTTGTAAGGAATGTCTCTGGGGCTAAGGATGTTGTTTTGTGGTAAAAGGACCTGTTTAGTCCATACACCAAAAAGAGAGGGAGAAGGGAAATGAAGGAGAGGAGAGAAAATATTTCTGAATTCTTTCTGTCTGTGGGATAATTTTCTTTGGGAGTTCGTAAGAGCTAGAGGAGAATTCAGGGATGGAGAGATCTTCCATTCAGACTCACACAGCTTCTACACGTGGTCAGTAGGCAGCAGCGGGCATCAACAATGGGAGTTCTTGCGAGAGTCCATTCAGCATACGGTTTAGGATCAAAAGACATCAGTGTCACCCTTGGCAGAGCATACTTATTCTTTAAAGGAAAACATTCCCTTCCAGCTGCTCAGGCTCCCCATGAAGGACACATAAAGCACAAGCTGCTGTGCCCAGAGGGCCCATAGCGAGCTTCAACATCCCACATAACTTACTAACCAAGTTATATTTTGCTTTTACCAAAGCTCAGGGGGCACAGGTGAAACCAGCCTTTACTGGCTCCCAGCAAAGCATTGAGTATATACTATCTAAAAAGATGTCTAAGTGAAAACTTACAATTTTGATAAAAAAAAAAATAGGCAGTTTCTAGGATCAGTTTGTGAACAAACAGGGTAAAGAGAAAATAAAATATAAATATGAATTTGGACCGGGCGGTGGTGGCGCACGCCTTTAATCCCAGCACTCGGGAGGCAGAGGCAGGTGGATCTCCGGGAGTTCGAGGCCAACCTGGTCTACAAGAGCTAGTTCTGGGACAGGCACCAAAGCTACAGAGAAACCCTGTCTTGAAAAACCAAAAAAAAAAAAAAAAAAAATGAATTTGGGCTTTTAATTCTGAAAAGCTTAAGATGGAAGACTTTAACAGCAGCATCAGCTAATGGCATCCATGGTAAAGCACTGATAAAGTTGTGCAGTAGCAGAAGCAACTGGGCCCAGGTTCCCCGGACAGAACACCATTAAGAAGCCAAGTAGAGCAGGGCATAGTGGCACATGCCTTTAATCCCAGCACTTGGGAGGCAAAGGTGGGCACATCTCTGTAAGTTTGAGATCAGCCTGGTCTACATAATGAGTTCATGGACAGCCAGGGCTACATAGTGTGACCCTCTCTCAATCCTCAAAAAACAAACAAACAAGTAGATAAAGGGTAACCTAAACAGCACATCCTCATCTGGCGTGCAGGCATACTTGCAGACAGAACACTCATATATAAAATACATACATAATTTTTAAAATAAAAAAAAAATTTGTGTTTATCCCCTGGTTTGGGAAGTATGATGGTTAGAACAACTTGGGGACAGAGTCATCTGGTCCTTTGAGGGTAGGGAGAAGAATGGCCACTTTGAGTAATAGTTAAGAAAATCCAGGTATGGAAATAGAAAACACTATCCTGAGTGAGGTAAGCCAGACCCAAAAAGAGGAACATGGGATGTACTCACTCATA
>NW_004949099.1:2248226-2260424 GCF_000317375.1 Microtus ochrogaster
GGGGCGGTGGCGGGGAGGAGGCGGAAATCCTCAATTAATAAATAAATTAAAAAAAAAAAAAGAAAATCCAGGTAAGGCTACTTCCTCATGCTTGCTGGATGGGGGAGAGGAGGCAAAGAAGTAGAATGTGGTGTGATACACAGAAGTAAGGAGACCAAGAAGCTGTTCAGTTTGAAGAAGACATGCCCACTCTACTGCAGTCTTCACCAAATGTGGAGTTCTGCCTGAGAGAGCTGCAGATCTACATTTGTGAATCTGCCATGAAGTAGGGAAAGAAGTCCACCCACAAGTTGAAGGACACACACTTTAATTTTGCAATTGTTTTTACAAAACTTTTTTTTTCCAGACAGGATTTCTCTGTATAACAGCCATAGCTGTCCTGGAATTCCCTATATAGACCAGGCTAAATTCGAACTCACTGGATCCACCTGTTAAGTAGATCATGTGTGAAGAAAGGGTCCTGAATAGGTGATTATTTGGACTTAGCGATCACCCTTCCAGATCAAACATCACCTCTTTAGGGCAGATGAGACCATATTAACTTCTGTTTACTTTCCTGAATGTATTTTTCAAAAAGTTCTATAAAATAAACCTGCACACAGGAAAACTGTACACAGAGGAGGAGGAAAGGGGTCAGGATGGCAGAATAGGCTGGCAAGCCAACTCTGGGTAAAAGCTCTTGCTGTCAAGTGTGACGACCTGAACTCAATGCTTGAGACCCACAAGGTGAAGTGAACTGACCCTGCCCCCCAAGCTGTCCTATGACCTCCACAAGTACCTCTAGTCACATGAATGCCTCCTAGCCCCAAACATACACTCCAGACAATAAATAGAAATGAAATAAAGAGAGCCCAGAAATACAGTAACATTACCTTAAACAACAGGAAGCTAAGGGGCTGAAACTGACCAGAACTACAAATAGCAAAAATGTCTCACTGGTTAAAACTAACAGAATAAAAAACCATCTGGAAGTGCTGGAAATTCCCAGGTTAGACAGAACAAACGGCTGGTGTCTGCTAGCACAGTGGAGGGAGAAGGAAAGAAGTAATGGCTCAGCTATACTTTCTGGAGCACCCAGAAAAGTTGAGAGAGACTGATAGCTGGTTCTCAGTGCAAGAATAAAATCTCACCAGTCAGACGAGAAAGAAGGGTATGAGTGGGTGCTTTGGCCAGGTCACTGCTGTAAAATAACGAAGTCATTTTGTGAGGACAGCTTGGAAGGCAGAATTCAGTAACTGGTCACACTGAGTCTGTGCACCTCTCTGACTGTACAGCAGTGCCACTGGCAATTTAGCTATTGAACTCCAAATCCAGTCTCCTGCCTCCCAGGGCACAAGGGCCTGTCTGTAATTTTCCTTAAGGTCAAAATGTATCTTCACTGACAATCATGAGATGTCTACAAAGTCCAAGCTAGCGTTCAACCTCCATCCTTCCAGTGGCCATTGCTCTTCCTGCACTACCTGAGCAACTGGGGTTCCACTAATGATCCAAGCCATTCTGCTAACTTGAGAAGGGAGTTTGAACAGCACAAAACAAGAGTGCCTCTGAAAGACAGCCATGTTGCCACTTTTGATGGGAACAGTTACCAAATCACAGTCCTCTTAATGAAGCTATTGTCTCCACCTACATGATTTTGTGTGGTTTTCATTTGCTTTTGAGATGCTAAAATGCACTAAGACTTGAAATACATAGCATAATGGTCATGCCTAACTTTCATGTTCCAAGAATTTTATGTCAATCCTCTTAGTAAGTAGTTGCTGATCTGTAGTTTAACTTAGAACTACCATCTCCGAAGAAATTCAAAAGGAAAATGCTATTAGAAATCCTCAAAAGGACACTCGGGAGGCAGAGGCAGGTGATCCTGTGAGTTCGAGGCCAGCCTGGTCTACAAGAGCTAGTTCCAGGACAGGAACCAAAAGCTACAGAGAAACCCTGTCTCAAAAATAAAAAAAAAAAAAAAAAAATCCTCAAAAGAAACTCAAATAGGTCTAGCAGGAAATGATAGACAAAACATCTAGGATGAAAATAAAGAGTCCCTCAAATGTCTTGCTTTTTTCCTTGTATATATTCATATATACAAGGGTTTTGATCACATGCATGTCTGTGTACCAAATGTGTGCCAAATGTTTGCAGAGGTAAGAGGCTGTTGGATCTCCTGGAACTGAAGTTATAGACACTTGCAAGCTACCATGTTAGAGCTGGGAATTAAACCTGAGTCCTCTGCAAGAGCACCAAGTACTCTTAATTTCTGAGCCATCTCTTCAGCCTCGTGTCTTAAGATTTTTAGTTCTGTTCTCTCTCTTGTGGATTTTTTATGTGTGTGATTGTTTTTGCCTGCATGTGTATATGTGCACCATATAGAAGCTCTAATACATGATTTCTGAATTTATGCTACTGACAGAACACTGCAGCCCCACGGCCATCAATCAGCACTAAAATGATCTTACTACATTCGCCAAACGAATATCAATCAAAAATGCAGCACTAGAATACAGGCAAAAATCATATCAATCACAGACATAAAATACTGTGTATGTGAGACACCAAACAAATCAGTGTCATAATGAAACCTGTTACCCTGTATGCTAACTGTGTGTTCATGTGGTAAATACTAAAATCAAGCTATGCTGAAGGCAATTATGACAGCTTCAAGAACGGGGAACAGATTCCTGTAGAAGATCCAGCTGAGCGTGGGTCTAAAGTAGAAAGATAGCAATGAGTCTTTCAGGCAGAGAGAACAGCATGTTCATAGGTCTCATCAGAGAAAGAAATAAGAATCAGACAGTCCACTCACCACATCATATGGGGCCTTGCAGGCCATGAGAAAGTCCTGAAACCACAGTCTAGAGAAGCTCATGAAGGCCTGATGCGGCTATCAACACAAGAGCTGATGGCACTAGAATGAAGGTGAGGCTTGGAGGAAACAGCATCGAGGAATAAGAGATCTGGGCAGTAACCCTGATTGACAAAAAGAGCACAAGAAGTGTAGGGCTCTGTTAGCAAGGTGACTTGTTAAAAACACACAAGAAGGCAAAACAGAATGATCATGAGTTTGAAGCTAGTCTGGGTACATGGTGAGGTCAAGGGTGCTTTGGAGATCCTATCTCCAAAGAAGGATAATGTGATTATTTGGGATTTAAATTTCACCTGAAGGAATGCTTGTTTCTGTTGGGATTTTACCCCCTCACGCTAAGCTGCAAACACCAGCATTCCTCAAACACACAATGCAATATAAAAGAAAACTGATGGAAAGAGCTGCCTTTCTAGAGGCTTGTTATCTGGGAAGTCAAATGATACCATTGCGACACCAGGCCGTACAAGCAGAACATGGGAAAGGCAGGGACATGCCAGCAGAGAGAGACAAACTCAATAATGAATATGCATTTCTTGGAAAGATGCATTCCTTCCTTGGCATTGTCATAAAGGAGTTCGAGAGGCTCAGAGGGTAAATGCTGTGTGGCTATGGGGACCTGAGCACAAAACCTCATCTGTGACTGACCCACTGTCCCAGGGTGAGACAGAAGTCTCTGAACGCTATTAGGCAGGCTACCCTGACCTATGCAATAGAGACTCTGATCAACAGCCTAGGCCATCCTCTCACCTCTCCATACATGCATCATAGTTTACGGGGGATGGGGCCGTGGATAAGGGGTAAGACATTTTACTTGTTTTGTTTTGTTTTGTTTTTTTGGTTTTTTCGAGACAGGGTTTCTCTGTGGCTTTGGAGCCTGTCCTGGATCTAGCTCTGTAGACCAGGTTGGTCTCGAACTCACAGAGATCCGCCTGCCTCTGCCTCCCAAGTGCTGGGATTAAAGGCGTGCGCCACCATCGCCCGGCTCATTTTACTTGTTATTAATCCAGAAAGCAGGACAGAAAATGTAAAGGAAAAAGAAAAAGATAAAGATAAAAGGAACAGGAGTCTAGAAAACAAGCAAGGGTCAGATTCTGAGAGCTGATGTTCAAGAGGTTAAAGGAGACAGCTGGGAGGTAGAGAAGGTTCATCGAAGGTAGTAGCTAACCATGGCAAAGGAAACCAAACATGTAGAGTTGAGAGAAATAGTTAACCTTACAACTACCTTCTCAACTAAGCCTCATTCTCAACCCCCAGTACCTACTGTCAAGTAAGCTCATCACAACTCCCTAGCCCTTACCCACTATGTGCCCTACAGCAGGCTTGCTCTCCTGAGAGCAGTGATGCTCTGGACACCAGGCCACTCCACTCTTTATTATGTTGGATTCATGACCACTTGTCCTGCGGGGGGGAGGGTACACACTATCCTAAAGTAATTCTTTCTTTCATGCTAACTTTCCACATCCAGCAATACTGGGGGAAGAAAGTTTGGTAAATACTGTGGAGAGTGTACAGTCCTGCCCAGAACTTTCTTTAGACACCCATTCTTAGGTGGCTGCCCTGAGTGTTTCCAACTCTACTAGGGTCTGTGATGCTGTTTACTCTTATTCAAAGGAAGATTTTAGGCCTATCAGTCATCATGAGAAAAGGCTGGCTAAGTCTGGACAAGAAAAAAATAAACCTGAAGCAACAAGATAATAAGTGTTCCCTGTGCTCACCCTTAGAAAGTAGAGCCAGATTTATTGCTAGTGCTATAAATATGCTAACAGGATCTCCCACATGCAAAGCAACTGCTCCATCAGTGACTAAATCCCTCAGCTGGAAATACTACTTTTTACTTGGTGGCCTGTGATCCTTAAAGGGTTGACTGAGTAAGAAAGCAAAAATCTAGGAAGATCATAGGAGATCTAAAACCTATCTGGCAACTCCCCTCCCCATCAAACTTCAATAAATTCTGTCCATGGTTCTCTATCTTATTGCCATGGTAGACAGCAGAGGCAAGCTGGTGTGCATTTACTAGATAGGGAGCTAACTGTTAGAAGGCTTTTGTTGTTAATTTCCACAAGCCAGCCTTGGTGCCTTTAAACACTACTATCCCTTTGTGTTGCCATAAGGAGCTTGTATGGCTGTGTGGCCTGTGGCACTATTGCTTGTAAGGTAATAGAAAGAGAGCAGGAAGGCAGAAAGCAGCTTCCCAAGCCATGTGGAATCAGCCCACACAATCAGGGAGAACTGCTCTGACCTACACAAGGTACAGATTCTCTCAGCTATTGCATAAGTGGCAATTTGCTGCTTAGAACTTAAGGCCTACAGAGAACAGTAAGATTAAATGGTCACGGCTACAGACTATGAAGCCAGTATGCGACCTCAGACAGCATAGTTTGAGTTCCCACTCTTCAATGATATCTCTCCACAAGAATCATCCTCTAGCACCCAAACAGTCATTTTTCATGGGCATCAAAGTGCCCTATACCAGGCTAGTTCTATATTACAGTTCTACTTTCTGACTGTATTTTTATTTTTTTTTCAAAAACTTATTTATTTATTTATTATGTATACAATATTCTGTCTGTATGCCTGAAGGCCAAAAGAGGGCGCCAGACCTCTTTACAGATGGTTGTGAGCCACCATGTGGTTGCTGGGAATTGAACTCAGGACCTTTGGAAGAGCAGGCAATGCTCTTAACCACTGAGCCATCTCTCCAGCCCCCTGTATTTTTAATTTTTGATTGGGGGATATTTGTGTATCCCAAGCTGACCTTAAACTCTTTAAGGAATTGAGGTCGGAGGTCTTGAATTCCTTTTTTGACTCCACCTGCCAAGTGCTAGGAGACTTTACAGTCTTCTTTGACTGCTCTGCTCAGAGAAGCTTCTTAAAGAACTTGAGATCATATCACACACTACAGACAAAAAGCAGAGACTCCCAAACTCTCAGGAGACGGCTAAATGCTTAGATTGATCACTGGGGAAAGAACCATGGCTAGGAGCTGTGAAAACACTTAAAAATTGTAGAATTATTTGTGTATGCTGTAAAGCTGTGTCTCTGCCTAAAGGTGCTTTCTGATTGGTTTAATAGAGAGCTGAATGGCCAATACCTAGGCAGGGAGGATAGGCGGGATTTCCGGGGAGAACGAGGAAGAGGAGGATGAATCAAGGCACACAGGAGATGCCAAGGAGACACAAACCAAGTTGGACATATGGGACAGAGGAAAGGTAACTGAGCCACGTGATAGAACATAGATTAATAGAAACAGGTTAATAAAGTTGTAAGTGTTAATCAGAAAAAAAACCTATGCTAAAGCCAAGCTCTCAAAATTATTAAGTCTCCATGTCACTATTTGTGGGCTGGTGGTCCTTACGAAAAAGTTCTGCTACACTGAGCAGATAAAGTATTTACTGTACAAGTCAAACAGCCACATAGTTCCCCTGACTTCTACATGCATATCATGGCAAGCATATGCATGGACACACCCCTGCCCTGTGTGCAGATACATACAAATAACATTTATGGAAGGAAGGAGAGAGGAAAGGAGGACAGACGGACAGAAGCAGGGTGAGGCAGTACCAAGGCAAGGCCATTTCAATTTCAGCCTTGAGGAAAAACCCAAGTTTAAATCCTACCCACTTCAACACATTCCACTGCATGAACTTAAACGTGTCTTTATTTTCATCTGAAAAACAAAAATCCTAAGTAAAATAATGCAGAAAAAGAATGATAGTATGTCAACTGACATAAGAAATATATCTCAGTCATGCGGTGGTGACACATGCCTTTAATCCCAGCATTCAGGAGGCAGAGTGAGGTAGATCTCTGTAAATTTGAAGCCAGCTTGGTCTACAGAGCAAGTTCCAGGACAGCCAGAGCTACACAGAAAAACCCTGTCTTGGGGGAGGGGGGAGAGGAAGAACCAAAAAACAAAACAAAAAAACAGAACTATATCTCATGAATGGCCTTATCACAAGAGAGCTTTAGTAATTTGGACAAAAAGCATTTATTAATCAGCAAGTGTTACTACTCCATCTCTACATCCCACACCAACTTTGTTCTATCCATGTGTGCATTCACTACATGTGTACTTCCCAATGTTTCAATATGCTTTTAACTAACACTTCAGTGGAAACTCATGTTCAGCACATGGTTCTTGTCCATCAAAGAAGCTAGAGATCTTTATGAACCTAAATGGCTAACACCAACAAGAGAAAAAGAAAGCACTGAAATCATGGACCCTTGTCTCCAAGTGACTCGCTCCCACAGACCAATCTGAATTCTCATGATCCTACTCACTCCAGGCTAAAATATCCTACCCTCTGACTAACTTCCTCTAGTCCCAACTAATTAAACTTCCAGATGCCCAATCCCAAGCCCTAGTTATAAACTCTGGAGAAGTAGTCACTGACCATAATCTAGTAGTAGTAAACATCTAGTTCAGTTTAGACCAACCTGTACATCCTGTCCTGTCACACATCAAAAGGGGCCATCTGAGTTTCCTACCAGATGGTAAGCACAGCACCAAGCTCTGTGGCTTCTGCAAATGTCAAATTAGAAACCTCAATGACCAATTCAGGGGTTACTGAACAGCTCCTTACTGGATCAGGAAATCTAAACAATTCCATAAGAGAACAGGCCAATTATAAAACAAAAACCAAAGTACCTTAAACTTAGCCATAGAGGAGTCTTAGACATCATTCTATCGTGACTGGAGGAATGGTTAGACGGGTAAGAGCACTTGTGCAAGCACGATAACCTCATCTCAACACCCACATAAAAATCCAGGAGTGGACAATTCACATGCTATAACCTCAGTGCTGTGGGGTACATTAGCCTAGCTCCAGGAGTGAGAGACCCTGTGTCATGGAAGGTAGAGAGTGATAGAGCAGGACACCTAATGACCTCACATGTCCCCACTCCCAGCCCCCCCCCACACATTTTATTTACATTCTTTATCAGTTACGATCCACAATACCTCACCATCTCCTGTGCAGTTTCTAATGAAACCACCTATTATTCTTCTACTTCTTCTGTGAGAAGTACTTGGTACTAGGATCATCCTTTACCATAAGACATCCTTTGAGAGACAGTCTCTCCAGAACCAACTGGAACACTCTTGGAACTTCCAACTCTTCATGAAAGGTAGTCTAGACTTCTAGTGTCCAAGGTGCCTACCTTTGATCAGATAAGAATAGTATGTCTCTTCAGAGTTATATATGCAAGTACTATCCACTATTACAACAGATTGGTAGGCATAGTGGCACATGTCTTTAATCCCAGCACTATAGAGGCAGAAGTTGGTGGATCTCTTTGAGTTTGAGGACAGTCTAGTCCGCATACAGAGTTTCAAGCCTGCCAGGCCTACATAATGAGACCTTTCCTCAAAAATCAAACAAACAAATACAGATTGATAGTATAAGAATGTTCCCTAAAGACAAAGGATGAATGAGAACTTTACAGCTCCTCCAAAACCTTCCTCAGCTTTCAAGTCCTCAACTATACAAGTCACAAATATGATTAGCCTTAACTGTCACAGCAACAACTACTATGATAATTAGTTAGCTTCATAATACTATCACCTTCCATTAGTGATGTGGGAATGATTTCTTATTAATAAAGAAACTGCCTAGGCCCATTTCATAGGCCAACCCTTAGGTAGGCGGAGAAAACAGAACAGGATGCTGGGAGAAAGAAGCTGAGTCAGGGAGCCGCCATGGTTCTCCCACGCCAGACAGACACAGGTTAAGATCATTCCTGGTAAGCCAGCTTGTGGACTACATAGAATAATAGAAATGGGTTAGATCAATATGTAAGAGCTAGCCAATAAGAGGTTGGAACTAATGGGTCAGGCAGTGATTAAAAGAATACAGTTTCCGTGTAATTATTTCGGGGCATAAGCTAAGCTAGCCATGCGGGCGGCAGGGTGCTGGGGGACGCAGCTCCGCCGCTCTTATTTCAACACATTAGTCTTGACCATGCATTCCCCAAAAAGATGCTAACCAATGATCAGAGGCCTTAAATCTAATAGGCACAGCACACACATTAGTGTATCTATGGAATTAACACCTTCACTGGTTGCTGAGGAATGTTGCTAGGTGGCAGAGTGCTAGACACTGTAGGGAAATGTCTAGAGGCACAAGTAGGAGGGGAAAACAGTAATGGAAAAAGCTTGAGAAATGCTGGTTAAGATCTGAATATACAATATAGTCATTACTAGCCACAGCTGGCTATACTTAAGGAAATCAATTCAATAAATCAAACACTCTCTTCAGCAACATTATCCCCATTTTAAGTGCTCAATAATCACTAGGAATTAAAGGCAGATATGAACACTTCCACCATGACAGAAACTTCTACTGCACAGTGTGGATCTTAACATTTGAGGGTATTTTACTAGGATTAATAGTCTGCCACCATCTCAAATCTCAACATGTAATCACTTCTTGTTTCATTACCCAGTATCTAACCCATCTCTCCTGCTCCTGAAGGAACAGTGTAAATCTTGTTTTTTCAAGGGCAAGCACTGGGTAAAATCTGATATGTGAATTCTTCATGAGAATGGTACACTGTACATTTCAAAATATCTGTGACCATTGTCTCAGCAGACCATAGGCGCCCAAACCCTTTGTGAAAGTTTCTGGAATCCACTGGGACTAAGCTTCAGCTAAGGAGTCTAACCATCATAACACCAGGGCAAAGGGAAAAAGCAACCACAGCACCAGAGGGACAATCACCTGGGCAGCACTACGTGCCAGACTAAAGCTTCAATGCATCTTTACAACCTGCACAAGCAGTTTCGTCCTGTTTGGGTGTGAAAGTCTACACAGTCTGGACAGATAAGAAAAAGGCCTCTCAAGGGGTTTTATGCCATTTTTTAAAGGCCATCACATTGCTCACAAAGAGTTAATATCAAGTACAAAATTCAGGACTGGAAACTATTAACAGAAAGAAGAAACAACCTACAGAATGAGAAAATATAGATATGCAAACCACATACCTCAATAAGGAATTAAGAGGCAAAACATATTAGCAACAACTCATAGGATGAGAACAATCCAATCAAAAGTAGGTAAAGATAGGCTGGAAAGGTGGCTCACCAGTTAAGAACACTTCTCTTCCAGGACCCAGGTTCAATTCCCAGCACTCACATCAGGTAGTCCATGATGACCTGTAATCACCATCCAGTGGGATCTGATACCTTTTGCCTCTGCAAGTACCTGCACTCACCTATGCATGTGTGTGTGCACACGCACATACTTAGAAATAATAAAAATACATTTTTTTGAAATGTTGGGGGCTGTGGACCCCCAGACCCCGAATTTCCTGTAAAAGCTGCTCTGAGCAAGAGACCTTCATGAGTTCTATCAGGAGTGAATTCTAATGGGTTTTAGAGCTGGAAATCCCAAGAACTGGGGTGTGGCTATCAGTTAAGGATCCCTATATAAGCTTCCCTGGAGCACAATAAAGTTGGCATTCTTGTTTCAAGAATGACCTGTGTCCCCACGTCTCTGTCTGTGTGTGTATGTTTTTAAATCTCCAGCCTAGTTCCCGGCTTGCATACCGTCCCATACCATCCTGTAGTACAGGCGCTACAGTAAAAGTGAGCAAAGAATCTAAGAAACTTTTCTCAAAAGAAGATACATGTCACATCAGCACACCCACATTCACTATGGCACTAAAGCTAGGACATGAAATCAGCCAGTGTTAAAACCAACAGATAAAAGCCAGGCGGTGGTGGCACACACCTTTAATACCAACACTGGGGAGGCAGAGGCAGGTGGATGTCTGAGAGTTCAAAACCAGCCTGGTCTATAAGAACTACTTCCAGGACAGGCTCCAAAGCTACAATGAAACCCTGCCTTGAAAAACCAAACCAAAAAAAAAAAAGCTCAGGGTGGGGGTGGGTACAGAACACCTGTAATCCCAGCACCTGGGATATAGACACTTAAGATCTTAAGCTTAAGGTCATCCTCAGCTACACAGTGAGTTTGACATGAGACTGACTGAAAAATTAAAACAAACAAACCAAAAGACCCCACAAAGCAAACACAGAAGAGGAGCCTGTGAGATGGCTCAGTGTGTAAAAGAACTTGCAGAGCAAGCCTGATGACCTAAGTTCAACTCATAAAAGGTAGAAAGAACTGGCTCCACAAGAAGTTCTTTGATCTCCAACAGTGAGCATGACATGCAAACAGTTATTTTTTTAAGCCAGAAAAAGGAAAAGGAGGAGAAATAATACATATACATCAGCATATGATTTAGCCATAAAGAAGGACTAACGCTGTCATTTGCTGCAAAGTGAGTGGAACTGTAGGGCAGCACATTAAGTGCAGTAAGTTTGACACAGACAAACGTATATACCATGTATACAAGAGGTTAAAATTATTTACAAAGTAGAATGATGATCACTAGGGGCTGGAAAAGTGTGGGTGGAGAGTGGAAAAGGGGGGCAGAATCTCATCAGTATATCTTATCACACCAAAAATATCCCACTAACCAGGGAAGTGGTGGTACATGCCTTTAAATTCAGCACTTTGGAAGCAGAGGCAGATGGATCTCTGAGTTCCAGGAGAGCCAGGACTACACAGAGAAACCCTGTCTTGAATAACTAAAAATAAAAATCCCACTAAATTTATTAATACAACTAATACTATTAATGAACATTCTTAAAAAGAAGATATAAAATAGCTAGCAGGTAGTGGCATCTGTATGTCTTGTTATTCCAGCAATACCCAAGATGTGGAAATCAAGCTAAGTATATCTCAATAGGTTGAATTTGGAAGGCGGTCACTTTTAACGCTAAATTTCTGATCCTTCTGTCTCAACCTCCACAGTGCTAGGATTACAGATATATGCACCACCATGCCCAGTTTATGTGGTACTTAGGGGAGAACTGTGGGATCAAAGGATGCCCTTTGTAAGGAGTGGATGAAGTCCTGAATAAATGTACTATTGACGTAAGCATAGCCATATCAAAGACCACACTGCCTCAAAATCATGAAAATAGCAACACCTTCCCCTGGGCCATGTGTGAATGTTGACAGTATGTGTAAAAAGGATAGATCAAAGTCTCCTCCTCTCTGTTGTGGAATATTATTTTAACTAGATAACAACAGGCTATATTTGTTTATGCTACACAGTATTAATTTAACTATGTAAAGGTGTGTTACTTTTGTTCTGCTGCATTCGTTTAATTATGTAAAGATGTGTTCCATTTGTTTCACCTAATCTGCCTAAGGCACCTGATTGGTCTAATAAAGAGCTGAAAGACCAATAGGTAGGCAAAGAAAGGATAGGCGGTGCTAACAGGGAGCGAGAATAAATAGGAGAAATCTAGAAGGGAGAGAGGGGAGGGAGGG
>NW_004949099.1:2260524-2265066 GCF_000317375.1 Microtus ochrogaster
GGGGGAGAGGGAGGGAGGGGGAGAGGGAGGGAGGGAGATGCCAGGCAGCCACCAGCCAAACAGACATGAGAAGCAGTGAAAGCAAGATATACAAAAGGCAGATACAAATAAGCTTAATTTAAGTTAAAAGAGGTAGCTAGAAACGAGCCTAAGCTAAGGCCAAGCATTCACAACTAATAAGAAGTCCATGTGTCACAATTTGGGAGCTGGTTGGTGCCCCCCGCATAAAAAAGAAAAAGCCCGGCACACCTCCAGATATTTTACAGTCTAAAATTGCTCCCCTATAGGGACCACCTACCAAAATTAGCAAAACCTGTGTCCTTATTCAAAAGAATAAATACTGAGTTTTCCGGACTGTTTTTGGTATGGCTCCATCAGAGTGCATGGTTCCACCCCATGCACTCTGATCCCAGCCTTTGTGTATCTGTCCTTTCTTCATTCCCTCATTCTGTCACATCAATCCCAAATTCACGTAGGTCAAGGCAGGGAACCTGAGGCAGGAAGAGCTTAAGTTCAAAGTTAGCCAGAGCTAACTCAAAAATAAATAAAAATGAAAGTATTCTCTGCTAGGGAGTTGACTAAGTAGGTAGGCACTTGCCAAGCAAGCATGAGGACTGGAGTTTGGGTTCCCAGTACTCACATAAATAACAGCTGGGCAGGGTGGTCTGCCAGTAATTCCAGCAGGCAGGAACAGAAACAAGAGATCCCTGGAGCAAGCTAGCAATCTAGACTAGCTGAACCAGCAAGCTCTATATTTATATACTGAGACGTAGCCTCTCAATATATGAGGTGGAGAGTAATAGAAGACACCCAATATAAGCCTCTGGCCTTCAGCACATCCCCAACTCTGAGTGCGCGCGCGCACACACACACACCTGCCAAAAATGTGCCTTCAATAGCACAAAAAAGCAAAAAGATAAAATGGCAAGTTTTATACCACATGTATACTGTATCATAATAAAAAATGGGGGAAAAAGTCAGTTACGCTTGTTACTATGTTGTTGCTATCTAAGGAGGGAAAAATGACCTCAAGTCAGAATCTGGACTTGTGCCAGTACCAAGCTGCTGTGATAGGAGCAGCTTTGTTTAGGGGAAGTTTCACTGTATTTAGGGGAAGTAGAGCTGGTCTGGAATTTGTCATCTGCCTGTTTCAGTCTCCAGAGTGGTGGGATTTCAGCTATGGTTTTCTGTGATGCCTGACTTGCTCTAATGTAAAATCTGAAATTAGGAATTATGACCCCCCATCCCAAAAACCAAGTTCTGGGTAGTTAAGACAATGTGGGTATTCAGAATTACATGAATTCCCACATAAAATTGGGGTAGGTTATTTTCTTTCCCTTTGTTTGTTTGTTAAGACAGGGTTTCTTGTTGTAGTCCTGGCTGTTCAGGAACTGGATGGCCTAGAAATCAGTGATCTGCCTGTACCACCACAGCCCACCAATTTTTTTTTTTCTTTTTGAAACAGAATCTTACTATGTTGTAACATCAAGATGGCTTTGAATTCTAGATACCCCTCCTCTCTCGGCCTGTTTAATGTAGAAGTTAGAGGTGTATGTCAAAATACAAAGGTAGGTATTTAAATTTGGGAATGCTCTGTGATTCCCTAAAATAGTAAATTTTCTAATCAATGAACACAAGCTATCTTTCTTTTCATTCATTTAGCCGCCTTCCTTCCCTCTTTGCAATGCTAAGGATGGTTCACATATCCTCTCCAGTGAATTACATTCCAGCTGCAGTAGTTAATCTTATCAATTTGAGTTATAGTCAAGCTGCGTGGTTAAGCTTATCAATTTGATTAAGATTTATAGACAACCTGGTCTACAGAGTGAGTTCCAGGACAGACAGAGATACACAGAAAAACCCTGTCTTAAAAAACAAACAAACAAAAAAATAAAATCTAGAATCACCAGAGCTGGGCATAGTGATACATGTCTTTAATTTGAGCTCCTGGCAGCAGAGGCAGATAGGTCTCTGAGATCCAAGCCAGCTTGGTCTACATAGTGAGTAGGGCTACACTGTCAGATTGTTGGAAACAAAACAACAACAAACCAACAGAGCACCAGAAGGCAGGGGGAGTCAAATCTTTGTTAGTTCAAGGCCAGTCCAGTCTATTAGCAAGTTCCAAACTACCCAGGGCTAACACTGAGACACTGTATCAAAAAATGAAACAGTGTGAGATTAAAAATTGGATTTCCTCGGTTCCTCGGTCAGGCTTGTGTTTTGACTAGCGTTTGTTACCTTTTTTTTGTTTGTTTGTTTGGTTTTTTTTTGTTTTTTGTTTTTCGAGACAGGGTTTCTCTGTGGCTTTGGAGCCTGTCCTGGAACTAGCTCTTGTAGACCAGGCTGGCCTCAAACTCACAAAGATCCGCCTGCCTCTGCCTCCCAAGTGCTGGGATTAAAGGCGTGCACCACCATCGCCCGGCCTGCGCGTTCGTTACTTTTTAACTGAACAGGGAAGACACAGCTTAATGAGAGCCCACAGGCTGGAGTCAGGGTCTGAATAACTACAACAGAAGTTGACCACCAGGAGGCATCTCTCTCTCTTCCGGATACAGAGTGAGCACCATTTCACACTCCTGCTGCCATACTCCCACTATGACAGGCTGGACATTCTCAAAGTCAGACCAAAACAAACACTCTTTCCTTTAAGCTGCTGCTTCTCAGCCTTTTCATCACAGCCCTCTTCAATTTCTTTCTTTTTTCTTAAGAGGAGCTGGATCTATGGCTCAGAGGTTAACAGCACTTGTGGCTTTTGTAGAGGGCAGTTCTGGGTGATCCAATGCCTTTCTCAGGCACAAGGCACACACACGGCACAATCAATGTATGTATGTATGTATGTATGTATGTATGTATGTATGTATGTATGTGTGTATGTGTGTATGTGTGTATGTGTTTACATATATCAAACACTCATACACAATAAATAAAAATCTTTAAAAATATGTTGTGTGTTGCACCACACTACATAATGCAGACTAGCTATCTCACAAGCTTCTGAGCAATCTGTTTCCCTTCTCACCCTAGTAAGTGATAGGATTATAGATGCAAACCACTGCATCTGATTTTTTAATGATTGAGTTGGGTCATCAGACTTGTGGTTTAAATATGAAAGACCCCACCATCATGGGCTCATATAGTTGAATGCTTAATCACCAGGGAATGAAACTCTTTGATAGAATTAAAATGTTCCCAGGAGGTGAGGCCTAGGTGGAAGAAATGTGTCATTAGGGGGTGGGCTTTACGGTTTCAAAGCCCCCAGGACTAGTCCATCTTAAGGTTTTGATCTCTCTGTCTGCCTGCCTTACCCCCACCCCCACCCCTCTACCTGTGGATCAGCATGTAGCTCTCAACTACTCCACCACCATGCCTAACTACCATGATCCCTGCGTTGATAATGGACTAAGCCACTGAAATTGTAAATAAGCTCCCAATTAAATGCTTCAGCTTGTAAGAGTTGTTGTGGTGCCAGGTGGTGGTAGCATACACCTTTAATCCCAGCACTTGGGAGGCAAGAGGCAGGAGGCCCTTTAAAAGTTCAAGGCCAGTCTGTTCTACAAGAGCTAGTTCCAGGACAGGCTCCAAAGCTACAGAGAAACCCTGTCTCGAAATAAAAAGAACAAAACAAAACAAAAAGAGTAAAAAAAGTTGTTGTGGTCATGGAATTATTAACTTATTAACTTATTAGTGTGCCAGGCTGGAATCTAAGGACTTCAATAACAAGAAAGCTTAGATCTGATAAAGTAACTCAACAAAACTGTAGAAACTAAATCTACAAACTAAAATCACAGATCTATACACTAATAATCCCAAAAGGAAGTTAATAAAACAAGTTATTTATAAAAGTATGGAAAAGAATTAAATTGATTCAAGGAGGTTAAACAAAACCACAACCTATTGATGAAAAAACCTGAAGTGTCAGGGAGACAGTTAAATGAAGTAAAAGTGGTAGTCACATAGTGTCTCAGTCACTGCTCTACTGCTGTGAAGACACCATAGAAGAGCTGGTCTAAGTTCTTTACTTCAGTAGAATTCACCAATCAAGTTACCAGGCCCAGGGCTTTTTCTGTAAACAGTCTAGAGACAAATGATTCAATTTCTTTACAGGTTATGAGCCTACTCAGATTTCTTATCTCTTTGTAATTCAACCTTAGGGTTGGAACTGCTACGGATCCGTCCAGTCATCTAGGTTATCTAATTAACAGGCATGTAATTGTTCACAGTACTCCCTTACAAATTCTTTGATTTCTGCACTTAGCAGAAATAACCTCAAAGAGGGACAGCCCCATGATGAATGACCATGTGGGAACAAGGAATGCTCCACGCTCCACATCATGGTCACCAGGATCCTGCCATCTGTTTGACAGATGTTATGATTTGGGGGCTAGAGGTCAAAGTCTGCTACAACACTGCTTGCTTGCTTTCCTTCCTTTCTTCCTTCTTCTTCTTCTTCTTCTTCTTCTTCTTCTTCTTCTTCTTCTTCTTCTTCTTCTTCTTCTTCTTCTTCTCCTCCTCCTCTCTCCCTCCCTCTCGAGTCTGAAGAGC